>NC_031980.2:28612788-28902788 GCF_001858045.2 Oreochromis niloticus | reverse complement strand
GTTTGGTGTTTTGCTGTCCCTGGTAGAGGACCTGAGCTTAAATGGAGTGAATTGAGATGGAGTTTTATGTACTGGCTGTGACGTCTTTAATAAACCAAAGAAAGAGATGGCAAACAACTTACCTCCAACAGCTTAAGCTCCATCTGCTCTAATGACCAGCAGCTTGCCTGGTTCGTGTTAGTGTGGTACACCTGGATGTGAGCATTGGGGATTAGAGCTGGGCTCAGGTTTTATGATATTCTGTGCTTCTGGTCTTACCCCTGTCTGGTTCTTAATGAACTATATATTTAAAAAGTATGCATGAGAGATTAGAGAGAAATAATAATCAAAATAATAATGATCATTGATGCTTGTCCAAGAGGCAACTATTGTCTGCTGTCACTACTGTAATGGTTTTGCTTTAGTTATAAAGTTTACATACAATATACAGTGGGAGAAATAATTCTTTGATCCCCTGATGAATTTGTAAATTTGCTCACATACAAAAAAATGAACAATTTCTTAATATTTATCATAATTTAATTTAATGGAGAAAGACAGAATATCAGCCAACTATGCAAAAAAAAAGGCCCACACATTACATAAAAGTCATAAATTGATTGATTGTAAAACCCCAAAAAGATTCAAACTAATTCAATCGGATCTAGTAATATACATTGTGAAATCTTTGGTTTGTTAACTTGGTGTTCATTTGTGATTTGAAGCTACAAGAATAGCCCCCTTCCCCTTTTATATTTTTGTTTTCTATGCAGCATTACTCAGAGACTGAAAACCTTTTAAAAGAAAGCACAAAGATTTTGAAAGACAGTTGTTAAACATCCAATCAAAATCTCCTGTTAAAAAATTGTTCCAAAATGAAAGTATAGGTGATGTTCAAGATGGGACTAGTGACCTCCTGAACCTTCTAGATGGAGGGAGCAAGAAGATTACACTTGCAATCCAACTCTTACAAATAGCCTAGTCTACTTAGCTAGCACAACACACACCTTATACTTATAATAGAAGGGAAGATGGGTGATTGTAATGTACTATGATGGTCCTGAGCCTCATACAAAAAAGCTTGCCATCCAACTCAAGATGGGACAAGGATATAGTTTACATGGAGATATACATAATGCCACTCTTCACTCTTCTAAATATGCTTTCCAAAACTTAGTCTTTCAATGCTGTAGTTCCACAGAGTTGTTTCACAAAGGGAATGACATGTTCTTTACGTCCTAAATGTATTTACACTTGGCACGTGTGTTGCCAGCTTGGATTAAAAAAAAATGAACAGTATGACTGTTACTATATATTCATTGTCATTGCTTTAGAAAGGTAAAGCAAAACTTTTCTGTGTACCAAACATTTGACTTTTAAGTCAACTTACATTGCAAAATATCAGTAAACAACCAAAGAACCAATACAAGGGTACTTTTCAAGATAACCTTTTCAAGATACGATGAAATCAGAGAATATGGTTTCATAGATTTTTGTAAGTCATTGCATTGCAAACTATTTAAATCTTTTTTTTTTTTTTTTTACAACTAGTGCTAAAATGTCCTGTGGCCTGACATTGAATGTATCAGGTAAACAGAGCTTTTGCATGCAAATCTTGCCAGTGGGTGCGGCTAAAAACACCACCTGACAAATTTGTCTCTGGTTAATCTGATGAGCTTAAAGTCTTAAATGGAAATGCCTGAGTGTGTACATGTGCACAGGCCTGTGTGTTTTTATTGATGCACTTAACACAGCCATCTGTGCAAGCTGGCTAAGGGAGAGAGAGGGCAGAACCAATCTGCATTCCCAAACAGTCTTATCCATACCACGTTAGCCTTAGTAGCCACCTCATCAACAGGTTATAGGTATCTTTGCTGCACTGTTTGAGCCTAAATTTGGAGAGAATGCCGGAAATGACTGAAGAAATAGAAGTTATCTAGCACATACTGGACAGACAACAAAAGCCAAAGCTGAAGGACTCCAGATAACTTCGCCTTTAAGACCGCCATTCTCCTGGATTTACAATTTTATTTCCTGGCCTGACTCTTTTTTCCTTGAATCCTTAAATCACTTTGAATGCAACAATGGGCTGTTCTCCATCTAAAGGAAAGTTATTTTCAAAGCCAGAAGGATCTCCAAAAGCTTCTCTGGGTGAAGTACCACAGGATGCTAATAATTGTAGACCTGTAGAAGTTGAGAATACATGTTTGAAAACCGAAGTGACGGAAAATGAACTTCCACTACCTAATGAAGGATTTCATAGCAAAGAGACTGAATTATTTCCATTGGTCTCTGATGCAAAGACTGTTCCAAATCTGCAGGACACTGATGAAACAGAAGTAAACACGATGCCCCAAGAAATAATCACCGATGTGGAACAAACCAAAGGAATTAAAAAGACGGCAAAGCAAAAAAGAAGTAAAGGCAAGAAAAGGTCTTTTGAGAATCACAGGAAGTTCTGTCATGTCCAGACAAAGGTGGACTTCCCACCTCACATGCTGAGAGCTCACCAGGCAGCCTATAACTTTCTGAACCCAAACATTTCCAAATATGAAACTCTTTTGGGTCTACTAGATCAGGCTGCCCAGACACAGCTGTCCCTCCAGCCCATGATGTCTGCTTTAGTATTGCGCTTTGAGGAGATCAACCAAGCACTAGAGGATATGGCTGATGAGGGGGAGCTGATGTTGAAGGAGCATGGTGACTACATGACCTTACCTTCTGGGATGATTTGCTCAGCTAACCCTAGAATGAATACAACATGTCAAACCGATCCACCTCCAGATCTTTTACAGCAGCTACTCCAACAATCAACTGAAAAGATGAAGTTAGTGGGAGGATCAGTCCAGGCACTAGGTGACACCACACTTGAGGAGGCAGTGGAATATTTTTCTTCTCTCTATAAACTGCTGATTAAGAAGCTGCAGATGAAGCAGACGGCAGAGAAGAGGCTTTTTCAAGTGATCGCACAAGTAGAAAGGGCAGCCATGAGGAAGTTCAACTCAGAAGATTCAACACTGCATAGTGAGGATAGTGGTATCGGAGGAGAAAATGAGAGTCTGACGGGTTCTGAAAGGCATCGTCGGCATCGTGGAAGTGCTGGATCTGAAAGTTGGGGGTCTGGAGTCAACATTCGGAGTGCATTTGATAGTCTCCCCAGTAATTCAACCAACCTTGGAGACCATAATGAAGATGATGATGAGGATGATGATGATTATGATGATGATGATAAAGAGAATGAAGAGGAGGAAAGCGATACACGAGGAAGGAAGAGGTCGAACTCTTCCCCACCTGATCCCAGTCAGGCCATTCATTATATGTTTGCAAATTACAATCGAGATCAGCAGATAACAGTCAAACAACCGCTGATTGATTCTGTTATTGCAAAGCCTGAACACCTTTCATTAACTGCGTGTGGAATGACAGAACTACAAAACAGCCAGTGGGTCTTGGATGATAGAATAAAAACGATGGCTGAAATACAAGGAAACAAGGAATTAGCAAGACCTCATTGCAAGCTGGATAGAGCTGAAGTAAGACGGCATTCATTAAATGGATTGTCAGGTTCACACAAAGTCGTTGTGAGACCAAATAAGACAAATTGTTCCTTAACAATCTTAGCAACCCAACCACCAAAACGCCACTCTGTCAGAAGGTTAATTCATACCTTTAGCAAAGTAGCTGATGGGAGACCTGAGCAGAGTCTCACTAATATTCCACCTCATAACAAGATGCCCAGGAAAAGTGGCCAGTTATCTGACGCAGTAAATGACAAGGAAAGTTCAGTCAACAGTGGCAACAACAACAACAGCCGCTGGCCTGATAGCAAGGATGAGCTGGATATGGACAACCTACCACCGCCCCCCCCAGAAGTCCTGATGGACGATTCCTTTCAGAGTACTCAGGTCCTAGCAGGAACTGAACTGGGTTTGCAGAAACCTTCTTTTAGTTCTCAAGTGATAAACCCCAAGATTGGAATCTCCCATCGCCTGAAGGCATCTATCCACAATATAGAAGTGTTACCAAACCGAGCATGTATGAGGCCAAGGTCGATTGCTATCTCTCCTGCCCATCCTGTTACACAAGATGTTGTTACGGGCACTCAGGATGCAGATCAGCTGCAATCAGAAACAGATCTGAACCTGGAAATTAAGAAGGCTAATAATCTCTACCAAAAGGCATGTAAGATTATTCACCTGCGTGATGCAGCAGAATCTTCTGATAAGAGAAATCTCGTTGAACCAGGCATCAGAGCAAATTCTCCTCTTCAACTAGCAATAGATCGGAAATGTAACAGCAACGAATTTTATGAGGGTGAATTTTCCTCTTGCAGTCTGACTGTGATAGCACCACCTGTATCTAGAGTCCGCCTTCCACCATCTTGTCCTAGTACATGCAAAAGATTTCCAAGTCCCCCTGTAATTAGACCTCAGTCTACTTCTAGGCACTCATCTCGTCCTAGTTCTCCTAGAACAGTGACACGTTGTATAGATAACAAGACAGAAGAAATCATTCCATCTGTATCCTTTCGCGACGCACGCTCTGTTTTCTGTCAAAATGAGTTTCAAAACTTCAAGGCCTGTTTGCCCCCTGAAAGGTCTGCGCTTCCCAGACAAGGGGTAGAGGTCTCCCGAGGAAGACTACCTACCAGAGCAACAGACACCTCTACTCGTCGCACCCAATCAGACCATAGGCCTAGTGGGACTTTTCATTCAGAGTTTCTAAAGAATGCCAGTTTGGCCTCTATGCAGGAGAAAGGGAGTAACCTATTGTCACAAAATACAGGTAAATATTACCAAAGATGAAATATGTGATTACATATTTTTTAAAATGTGCATTTGAAATTGTTTAAAAGTAGCTCACCAAATCTTTATGTCAGTTCTGAGTCAATTTTGTGATAGTATTAAAAAATGTAAACTACTCAACACTTAAATTACACATCATAGCCTAATCTGGATGAAACATTCAAATTGAAAATCTTGACTGGCATACACTGTAATTTGCTGAGAACAAAATAATGTTACAGCAGTTAATTGAAACCAAAATCATCACCCCTTTGAGACCTTCAAAATCAAACCAAAAATAAAGTTAACATTTGTTGTTAAAAGTCTTCCCTTGATTTTTTTAATAGTATATATCAAAAACAAACAGATTAGTTTGACCTTTGGTGACTGTTTGCTTTGAATCTACCCAGATGGTTTTTGACTCAAACAGCTATCTTACTTTTCTCTGAATGACATCAGCATATCTGGCAATCTGAATTTCCGGATCTGATTTTTCTGTCTTTGTGTCATACTCTTGAGTCTTGATGTCTCACAATTTCTGGAAACCTGCATACTCCAGCAGGACCATACTCGGTTGCTATGAAAGGGGAACTGCAAAGCCACTGCATGTTGAAAGAGAAGCAATAGTGAAAGCAGGCAAATTCTCCATATTCTTGGAAATATGCACCAATTTGTTTACACAGTTGGTGGTGCAACTGGTTACTCTATGAGTTTCTTAGTTGAAAATAATACTGCTACGAACACTTTGCTATGCACTCTTATTTAGGCCCCAGTCACACATTTGCCTAGCTCTCTAGGCAAATGTGTGAGCACACATGTGGCCACTAAGGAAAATTGTATATTCCACAGCTGGTTGGTGAATGGTTGCTGCCAGGTCACTGGCAGTCACTGGCAATTAAAACTGGTTGCAAAGCAGTACTGCACTGAAAACCTACATGTGGCTGTTTTGATTGCTAGCAGGTTGCTGGGGTTGCCCATAGTTTGCCTGGAAGACATAAACTTGTCTGCAAACACACAAACTACTTGCAAAGACATAATAAAACTCTGAAAAGTGCTACACAAAGCAGAAGCGGAGAATCTTCAAAGTAAAAATTATGCCTTTTGAAAGGGGTTGGTTGCAGTCGTAAAAAAACAAAGTCCTTCATTTCAAGAGTAAATGGTGAATGTTTGCAGACAAGTTTTCTTCTTCAATACAAACAGTTGGGACAAATCTGCTAGCAATTTTGTAAGCCATCTCACTGGCAACAGCCAGCAACCTCCAGCAACCATTTGCCAACCAGCAGGGGAATTAACATTTTCCCCCTTACAACCAGTAGATGCTAGGGCATGTCCAACCAGTCTCTAGGCCCATGTGACTGAGGCCTTAACAATTTTTTTTATTGTTTATGAGAGATGTGGAGTGTATTATCACTTAAAAATAAATAAATAAAATTAAAAGCTGGAACAATAGTTTCTAGTCCCCATTTTTTAGTCCCACTCGCATGACAAATGAACTGCAGGATATATTAAAAAGAATCAAGTCTTTTAAGACTATGAAAAAAACCCCAAATTAATACGACTTCAAGGAACTGAAAAGTTAAATTTTTATCCTGATACAGTTTTCATCTCCAGTCTAATTCATTTCAGGGAAAATGATTCATCTTTGAACAGTCATCAGAATTTGATATCTGACAAGATACTAGTTTTGTTGAGGAGCACCAGCCAAATGATGTTTAAAATATTGTCATCGTGCACATAATCTAGATGTTGGCATTCCTGTAGTGCTCATTAAGCATTTTTTATACCATAAACCATTGTTTCATGTCACAATATGACATCACTGGGTCAACTCATTGCAGCAAAAAAATTCAGGGAAAATGTACAGGCAATTAATCTATAAGAATATAACAGAATATATCAAGAATATATCATTTATTGGTTAACAATTGATTTCCATAGTAATAATTCACACATTCAAAATAACTAGCATCTAAAGCTTTTACATACTGGAGTACTACCCCAAAATGTAGCTGAGAACTAGAAAAAGGGATTACATCAAACAACTTCATTTAAATTGTAATTTTTGAGAATGTAAACTGAGTAAATGTACTTAAATACATTACAGCATTTGCTTTGTCTTAGCCTTCTTTTTTCAGACCTGTGCTCGTAGAGCTTTACTTCTGAATAGATTAACACAGAGGATTTAGTCACTCTGGACACATGCAGTATAATCTTTTTCAAACAGTTTAAGTCTAATTCATACCTACAGCTCCTGTGCTCAGATATATGGTACCAACCTGGCTCTAGGAAAGACACCTAGCTTAATCCACATTGGATTAACCCTCCTGCCCTACTCCAGTTATGTAAACTTCCCAGCAAGCAAACCCAACATGATCTACTCATGCACTAAATTTTTTCCCCATTATTTCTTGTTCTCTTGCAGGCTAGGAAGCCTTCCAATGACAGGAGATGATGACATCCTAAAGTCCATCTGTGAATGGCCAGATTTTGTAAAGTAAAATATGAGTTGGGAAGGGAATAATGAAAGAAGTTGTATATTAGCAGGGACTGTGATTTGTTTTTCTCTTTTCCAATTAGAAAATGTCTTTTTTTTTTTTAAGATTCTGCAATAATACATGTAGTAAAGGGTTTAAGCACTTTTCTACTCTATACTGAACCCTGAAGGGTTTAAACCTCAAGTAGTTTTAAAGATACATGTATTATATGTGTTTTGTTAAAACAACTATACTTTAAATCCCTCACAATCAGGGAGTTTGTTTTTGGCTTCAATACCAAAAGTAAAAGACAAATGTAATTTACATAATCATTAAATGTACCCTTTTGTTTTTTTAATAAATGGATTCAATGTTGTGCTTGGGTGATTTAACGATGTTTTCTGTATCCAAATAAAACAGGAAAATCAAACCAAATTCATCTTTCAAAAAGAAATCTTAAGGGAAAGTCGAAAAGGACTGATATCCTGTCTTGCAAATAAAGAGCAGTATGTCAAGATGACTTGCCTGTGTACACCAAGCTACACAGCTGCAGATGTTTATATTCACAAATGATGGGCATAATTGTCATGGATATTTGGGGCTTTTAATTATATCTTTAAACTGTTCTTTTTTCAGGTTGGAATGAATGGAATTATTTTGGATCTTCTCTAATCCACAAAGGGTCAAAATTATACATATGTATACATACATAGATTCATGACCAGCTCAATGCCTAATAACTTCTAGTTAGTGATCATGATTGTCTAAAATTAGTTGATGCTCTTGTTAGCATTAAAGAGATTTAACTGGCCACATTAGTTGGACTAACCAATACTCAGATTAACAGCAAAGTCCAAGGAACTCAACGAAGATCTAGGAATTCAATTTGTCAGTTGCTTATTTGGCTCATGGGCTGACAAAGTGACCCAGCAGCCTGGGTTTGAGTCTGACCTGAGGCCCTTTGCTGTGTGTATTACTTTACTCTTTGCCCCTGCTTTCTTGTCCACTCTATTGCAAAAATCCTTCTCAACAATTAGAAGAGTAGATTGGCACAAGTTCGGAAGCTTGGTTGCTGGAGCCATTCCGAAACAAATGAAGATTCCAAGATCTTCTGTTCAAACAACTGCACATAAGTACACGTTATTCTGATGTGTTACTCGTTGCCAAGGTATGGAAGAACACCCCAACTGTTAGATGAGAGGAAATTAGTTAGGATGTTCAGGAATAACGCAGAAACCTCCAAGGCTCAAGTCTGCTATGAACAGAAAACTGCAGGAACATCAGCACCACTGTCCACAGCAAGTTGGTTGCTGAAATTAGTTTTCCCAACATGTCACTCTTGTAGTGGGGCATTAATCAATGAGACACCACTAGTAAAGATCTTGCATGTGTGGGGGTTCCCAGCCAGAGCTGCATGGACTCCACACTGGGATGAGGAGAGGCCTGCTGTTGCTGTGTCACTGTTTCATCTTGTCTTTTAGAAAATAAATCCAGTTTTCCAACCAGTCCCTGTCTGTCGTCACAATGCAGTCTGCTACACAGAGGAGGGATATGGTAAATGAACTGGTTCATATACTCTACCTAAGCACTCAAAGCACGATTTTAATGCCTTTTCTACACAAGTGTTTGGAAAGCAACCTGTGGTTAGGTATCATTCCCAAGGAGATGCAGATTGGAGCAGCCAGGAATTGAACCACCGACCGTTTGATTAGTAGCTGACCTGCTCTACTTCCTGAACTGCAGCCATCGCATAGTGTAAGTATTGGACAAAGGATGTTGAAGATGGGAGGAAGAAACGAGGAACTTCAGAGAAGATTCATGGATTTAATGAAGGAGGATCAGAGTAACAGAGGATGATATTAGGGATAGGATGAGATGGAGGCATATGATTTGCTGGTTTAACCTCTAAATGAAGCAGCCAAAAGAAAAAGAAGAAACAAAATCCACAGTGAGTCCGGCTTGACAAAATCAGAGATTTTGGGGGTCTTTTGTCTGCAATTTGAATCTGCTAATTTCCGCTAAGTAGCAGGAACGCACATGACAAACTGCCATCACAACAACAAAGCTGAAATTCTCTCTACGTGCTGTCGGCACGACGGGGGGGATGACGTGAACTCGTAAAATGTGTGCTTACGTAATTACGTAGCAGTGGTTACGCGCAGAAGCTGGGTGTGAAGATGGCGGACGAGGAGGCCGAACAGGATCGTAGTCCTGCCATCGGTATCAGTGAAACGACTGAGGAACTTAGAAAACGGTTGCAAGAATTGCAAGAAATCTTGAGTAGAGAAAGCATCGACTCTCCAGAAGAATCGTCTTCGAAGTATTGTCAAGAGTTTTGTAGGGTGAGTTGCTTTTCTTTACGCTTAAGCAAACAAGCTAATCAGCTAGCATTAATAACAACGCTACACACATACTGATATTCTAGAGAAAGCCCTGCTTTCAAAACTGAGTAGTTCTTGGAAGCGCTCGCTACTTGTTGCTGTTTTGTCTATATCCAGAATAGAAGCATGTCTAGTAGTTACAGGTTGGTGAATGCAAACAGGCTCGTAAACTTCAGCTTAAATGGTGGGCATCTGAAACAAACGTTAGCTTAAAGCTGTGTCTGCATGAGGTAATTACCTTTGGCAATGTTGGTGTTAAGAGTCGTTCAGGTATAATGACCTATACCAGCAATAATAAAATAACTTGTTTTATTTATGGCGGCTTCAATTACATGGATACGCTTAGCGCGTCTGGCGGATCTGGGTGCCTAGCATCAGTTCTTTACCCTTGTATGTTTGGCTACATGCTCGTGCACGTGAGCGTAATTTGGTCGCCTGTCTCTCGGTAACAGCCCCAAGGCCAGCAAATTTCCATTCGGCTGGATTTTAGGAGCAGCTGCAGCACATTTGGTACGATTGCACCTGGGAACAGAAAGGAGTTGTCAGTTAATCCCGCAATGGATTTCTGCTGTGTACGTGCGGAACGGAACGCCCGCCTGCAGAAGGGGGCACGTCGTTTTCTGTCTCAGTTGCACGCTGAAGACAATGCAGCATAAATTACCAGCAGTCCCCCTTGGAGCCTGTCCAGTGGCCATTTGTGAGTTTGTGCACCGGGTGGAGTCTATAGAGGTGTGTTTGTCGTTTTGAGAGCGTGAGAGAGCGGGCCTGGGGACTCCACGCGGAGCATCCTCGGGCTCATTGTGGTGGTGGTCTTCAAGTGTGTCCGCCTTGTCCTGAGTACAGTGGTTACGTCAGGAAGTGTCTGTGAAGTCAGGCTGCTGATGGCGATGAATAGAAATGCTTTTGCAGATAGTTGATGAACCTAATCAGTTTTATCACGTGCCCCCCCTCCCCCCTTGCTTCCTACTATCAGTGTGGTTACTGTACTGACTTTTACTTCGATTTGATCGTTTGCGTAAACCTTTCAGTGCTTTTGTCAGAATGCACCTAGATTGATTTGTCAACTTAAACACAGGGCAGGGTTTTTTAACCTCTGTTTACATTTTTAAGTTGGTGTTATACAGCGCGAGTCCGCTAGGATCTGATTTAAAGTGGACATGAAACACTAAACTTATAAAGGCTCATTTACATTACTGAGCCCTGCTCTTTAACATGTTTAGCCATCTTCTGTCAGTATGGAACATGATGTCATGTGGTTGGTTGATTGCCACTAATAGATTTACTTTAGTTTATGTTGGCTAACCAGTGACAGAATCAATAAATGAGAGGAAAATAAGGACACTAAAATTCAGTTAGTCAAGGGGCTCACTCTAGTGCTGCCCCTGGCTGCAACAATGAGTTTTATGTTCAAACAAAGTGAAAGTGGACAATATATCCTATCTGTGTCTTTAGCAGTAAGCAGCACTACTTTGTTTGGGTAGCTGCACTTAAAAGTCCCTCCCTGAGCCTGGTTGTGCTGGAGGTTTCTTCCTGTTAAAAGGGAGTTTTTCTCTCCCACTGTCGCCAAAGTTCATAGGAGGTCATATGATTGCTGTGGTTTTTGCTGTTATGCTATCGTAGGGTCTACCTTACAATATATAAAGCTCAATGAGGCGACTGTTGTTGTGATTTGGCGCTGTATAAATACAATTTGAATTAACATAAAACTCATTGTGGGCTGTACAAAAGTGGTCCCCTAAACTTTTTAGTGTTAGTAAGTCTGTTAGCCACACACAACCAACCACATGATGTCATGTGGACTTTAGGCACATAAACTTGTGTCATAACGGGACCTCGGGAGGGAAACGGTGTTGTAGAAAGAACACACTCTTCACTAATGGGAATAGTTCCAAAGCTTTCTTTTTTTAATGTATGAGAGATACATGCTTCTGAATGACATGGAGCAGGCACATCTAGTACACGTGGAGTGGGCACAAAACAGTGACATACAGACATGTAAAAGGTCCTTAGCAGGAATGACTCAGGCCAAACTTATAGTCCCACATATGTTTGCAGACGGAGAGCAGCGTGCAGTCCTCGGTGTCTGCAGTCCCCCGGAATATAGTACATATGCCTCTTTTCCACTAGTACCTGCTTGGCTCGACTCGTTTTGGTTTCCCATTACAGTCGAGTGCCACCACTGTATGTGACACAAACAAAACAAGAATGTAGGACATTGAGCTGATTGCGTACCGACTGCTATACCTATCTTAAAAAAGCCTTATCATACACTAACCACATCAGGTTAGGAAAATCCCAAGTGATAGTTAATTGTGCTGCTTTTCGTTTGAGGCTAAAACAAAGAGGTTGAGGTTTCTGTAATCAGTATATTGTGTAGGATATATGGCTGCAGCAGTTCATTGAGTAATTGGATTATAAAAAAGTTCTCAATACAATTCTTTGCTTTGCTTTGATGTAGAGCTGGGCGATAGAACGATAACGATATGTATTTCGGAATAACTTTTTCTCGATAGAAAAATTAAACTATTGCGATAGACCTCATCTCTCTTGTCCTCTTAAAAAAAAAAAAAGAGAGAGAGAACAGCCAATCCAAATTAAGTAGCGCAGAGCCGAACCAATCACAGCCACAGCGTCACATCACGTGACTTGTTACGTGCAGCACAAGTGTCAAGGCGCACATGTGTATTTGTTTGGGAAGCAGCTAGCCGGGCTGCCCAGGTAATGAAGGAAATGAGTGCGCCGACTAGAGAAAAATCAACCGAGAGCGTGAGCGAAGGTTACCGAAGAAAAAAACGATGATGGTTCCAATGCCGGAGAGCTTGTCGAACGGAAGGGCCATAGAAGTTCCATGGTGTGAAGCTATTTCGGCTATTTCAAGTCTGACAAAAAACAGAGTAGCGCGCACTGTAAATTGTGCCGAAACCAAGTCTGGAAATACAATAAACCGGTGCATGCTCAATCTCTGACTGAAAGCGCTAATTCGTCATTCGGCTTTTGTCAGACTAAAGTAACTGTTAAAACTGTTTGAAAAGCTAAGCTTTACAACAAGGAGAGATTGAGAATTTCCTTTTAGTTCTCAGTTTATTTGATATTGACAGAAGTTAGTCAATTTTGTCTGTTCTTCTGTAAAACAAACTAAGATTTATTTTTAGAATTAAAATTTTGTTTCTAAGTGGAATTGACAATTTAGTAGTCTGTTTTGTTTGTTTTATTTTGAAACTTAAACGCTTTAGCGGCTGCGTTTTTTGTAGTTTGCAATATTTGCTTTTATTTATCTGAAACTGAAGTCTCATGTTCCTTAAGTACATCTACCCTGTTGAACTTATTATGGGAAATAAATACTTAAATTAAAACAACCTGCTAATTATTTCACATTTTACTTGTGAGCAACGGCACATTTAAATCTTACAAACGTAGTTATTTGGCTTATATCGTGATATATATCGTTATCGCCTGAAATGAAAAAAACATCGTGATATGAAAAAATCTTATATCGCCCAGCTCTACTTTGATGCTTTGTTTAAAGCACAGCTCTGCAGCGTGCCAATGTTATTTTCAACCAGATCATGCCTAAAATTGCACTGGTGTACTCAATCAAATCAACTTTTAAATGTTTTTTTTTTTTCTACTTTGAAAAAAAATTCTGAATGAATTTAACCCATTTTTTAACCTTCAGTTGCACACAGAGGTTTTTCACAAATGACGATACTGTCACAGTATGTCTCTTTCTGTGGTCAACACTAGACCTTTAATAGACCTAGATAGTGTCTATAAAAACTACTGGTCAAGAACAGCCACAGGTATCACAGCTTGTTTATTAAATGCAGCTTTGTCAGCTAGTCAGTAATGAGTTGTTGCTGCTGTGAAGTTCCCTACAGCAAAGATACCCCTTTGAACACAAGGCATGCCAAGTTTTGCTCAGTAGCTATCTGTGAATCACCTTGTTGGTGCTGTCAAACTATGTTATATAAAATTCAGACACTTTCTGGCCTGAAAGCAGAGCTGCACAGGGAAAGAGCTGCAGACTGATGTGACAGAAAGGTTGTAGGTCGATGTGGATGAGATGATAAGTTCGAACTTTTATACTTTTACATTCATTTGATAAAATGTTTTTTTTTTTTATTTTATTGTAGCTAGCTGTGAGGTCAGATCATGATCTAAATCATTTGTAAAATTAATAAAACCTCTAAACTTTGTTAAATCAGTAAACTAAAATATTCCAACGTAAAGCCACAGAGAGAAAATGTCAACAAGGATGGATGAAGCAGTTGTGAGTTTGGATTTCTTCCTTCAAGATTTCAAAGACCTGCATGTTAAGTTAACTGGTTGAAGTTATCAAATTAATATGTGATTGTGGCTTTTATTGTTAAGCACTGAGAGTGAGTGGGTGTGTGGATCAATGCTTGTCCAGAATCCAGCAGAATCTGTACACTGTAACACTTGTTCATTAAACTGACTTCACATGCACTCTACATGCTCCTTGATCCAGCAGGGACTAAATCTAACTGTAAGGATTCTTATTGCCCCCTCCTCCAAAAGGGGTTTGAAGCAGTTGATTAGAGTAACAAATGCTGCTGGTTGCTCAGTGGTTTGCACTGTTGCCTGTTGGTATCAGGTGTTGTACATAAGGATGGAATTCTTTCTTCTGGACAGCCCTCACGTGAAGGTCATTAAGGAAATGTTTAAGTGGACAACCCCCAGTGTGGCAACATAGCCTGTTTTTCAGCAATTATACCTCGGCTCTCACGCCCAATTCCTGCATTAATATCCAAACTTCCTGTGCTTTCATAATAATCTATCCAAAGATGGTGTTTGTTTTTTATCATTGGAGATTGTTTAGTTGTCACAAAATGGTTTCATAAATCTCCAGCTCTGATGAGCTGCCTGTCATCATGTCAGAAATCTTTTTGTTTTCTTTAATGCTTATTTCAAGGTTCCTCCATCGCATTGTCTGTGACAGGCAGGCTTTTGGGCTTTTACCCTGAAGCCTGGCTGTCTTCCCTGCAGGAAAATGAGACGGGAAGATGAGGAATACTTTATTTAAACACCCGTTGTAATATTATTTTCATTAGGATTAAAGTTTAGTGAATGGACTGGCTGTTGTACAGGGCATCTCTACTCTTTTGAAATGCAGTCTTGCTTGTGACCAGGCAGATTGCACAAGGCAAAAATATGAAGTCTTTATAGTCAGAACTACAGAAACTAGTGTTTTCTGTGGAAAGGCTGTAGCTTTGTCAGATTGTTTTTCGGAGTGTACTCGTCTTTTAGCCCAGATCTTTCCAACTGCCTGTTTTCAAACTGCTGGTAGGTTTTTCTTTTCATTGTTGTTAAGTGAGTGACTTTGGTTCCCCTTGCAGACATTGTTGGAGTATGCAGGTCGGTGGAGGGTGGAGGAGGAGCCTTTGCCTCTGGTGAAAGTGTACACGGTGGCCCTGCTGAACTATGCCCATGCCTCTCCATACCTCTCTCTGCAGTGTGAAAATGTTTCTCTTGTGGTTGAGAGACTCTCACTGTAAGTATAACTGCAGATACAGACTTTACATTCTTGGAACTTTTGTTGGATACTGTCTTGTGACAACGTTACGTTACACATTTTCCTGTAAAATCAGTCCATCAGAGGTCAGTTTGCTGTTTCTGTGGTTCGGTCTACAGGAGTTTCCTCGAGCTTATACTCTCACTGAAGGATATTCCACATGCCGTATGGAACGAGTTGAAGTCATGTGTTCAGGTAAAGAAGATCTCAGCTTTCCAAATAAAGTATTCAAAATGTCTGGTCTAAACTGGACTTCATAAGCATGCTTTTGCTACTCACATTCAGACCTCATGGAGTTTTCCTGTTGTGTACAGTTTGCTCACAGCAAGCTTAAACAGAATGGAATCGCTCAGCTGTCCCTGTTGTCTGCTTTGGGCGAGTATGATGGTGTTTGGTCCAACAGGACACTGCAAGGCCTTCTGTCCAATGAAAACCTTCCTACAGAACAAGGTGAGTGCAGGCCTCTTTTTCACATTGTGTTGTTATTTGGAAATATCCTGTGCTTTTAATTAAATTTTAATTAAATACTAGTAATAATGTAACATAATAATGTGCTTTGTGCAGCATCTTTGAAACCATAGTGTGCTTTATAGAACAAACTGAACTGGTTAATGGTCAGAGTGATTAACACTGCAGGTTGAACAGTAAAAATTGAAGTTGACAACCTCAGTTCTTACTTTTCAGTTCAAATTAGAGATGAGATAAAACTTTATTAATCCCTCGGGTGGGTTCCTCTGGAAAATTCAGTAATTTGAGTAACTTCAAATCATCAGTTCCAAGCCCAGTGATGGGCAGCCATTTATCGCAACAACATAAGCACAGTTAAGTGACTTAAGTTAGTGATCACCTGATCCAAACGATAAGCTTCACCAAAAAGAAAGTTAAAGTTTGATCTTAAAAGAACAGGTGAATACTCTACCTCCCATCCTGTGCTCTAAATCTCTCCGTACATAAGGTGCATGCTGACAGAAATGCTGTTTGGATCTTGCTTGTCAAGTTGTCATGTATTAGTCGAGCCTGGAAGTAAGAATTCTTCTTCGGTGTCGCTGCGACAGCAAGCTCCAAATTTTGACAGTATTGCTCAGATGAAAGTGTGTAGTTTGTTTTGTTTATGAGAGGCAAAGGACATTTCCTAGTTACAAATGACTTGAAGATTCCTCACTGTCACTGGAGGCCCAATTAATCACAACAAGAGGATCTAGTTAGACCCCATGTTCCACATCTTCAAGTACAATAAGTGAAAAGGCTTTAAAGTAGATTTTATGCACCCTCTGCGTTAGTAATACTGTGTTTAAGATTTTACTGGAAAAAAATGTTTCCAATATCTGGAAAAGATACTGAACATGAATTAAAAAAAAAAAATCCATATTGAATGTTTCAGTTGAGGAATTCCTAGCACAGGAGGGACTCGTACTGTTGGGGATGAGAGTGAAGCAGCTGATGAAGGAGAAGCAGCTAGAGAAGGCTGCACTGCTGGCAAAGACCTGCTGCCAGTCCTCAGCCTTCCAAGTGAACGGGTCCTTCAAGCAGCTGTATCTTGTGTGCCTCTGTGGTACTGCAGACCAGAATCAGCTTATGGAGGAGGTGAGATTCATTGGATTGTTTAATTATGCATAAAGTGCTTTGGTCACACCTAGTAGCAGGTTATTTTCTATCTGTTTTCATAGACTTTCAACCTGAGGGTTTCATCTGTCATCTGCTGTTTATCCTACACAGGCCAGCAGTTGTGTTTTTGGACTTTGTGTTTGCGTGTTAGGAATCAGGGGTTTGTTTGAAAAGCAGGTTTAGTGGGAAAACTGAGATTTTATGTCTAAGTAAGGGGAAAGTTGTACAGAGAGCACTAACGTAAGCTGGTTGGTTCCCTGCAGCTCAAGCACACTTGGGTTATGCATCAGAACAATGATCTATAACACACCAGCAAGTCTGAAAAATGAAGTGAAGATTTTGGAGTAATCTAGTCATAGTAAGCCCAGTTGAGATGATTCGGCATGACCTTAAACAGACGGTTCATGCTCAAAACCTCTTCAGTGGCTGAAAATGAAAACAATTCTCCAAAGAATAGTGGAACAAAATTTCTCAACAATGATTTGAAAGAGTAATCGCTAGTTACTGCAAATGCTGGAGGTTTATCAGGTTTATAGGGCAAAGACTTTTTCACACAGGGCCATGTAGGTTTGAAAACCTTTTTACATTTTACAAGTGCATTATGTATTTAGTCAGGTTATCTTTGTCTGATACTAAAGTTGTGTAACAAATATGCCAGCAAAGTTGGGAAAAGGACAAATACTGTTTTTACAACATTGTATTAAAAATTGTGATAATATGAAAGGGTTCCTGTGTGTGTGATTATCTAGTATGAGCCTTTAAAGTTTCAGTATTTTCAAACACATTTTCAAGCTACAGTCACTGAATGCTGTCGAGCAACATTTTAAGGTGTCTCAAGTTTAGCTCTTACCTTTTTAATACCAGTGGAGCTAACTTGGCACATCATGATGTCACTTTGCTGCTAGCCTTATTTGTGTCCTTACTCTATCTGACCAGAATTGGTGCTGTTTTCTTATGTTTTCCTGTAATAGGTAGGCAACATATAAAAGTTTCTGAGACCTTTGGTATTGGAGGGCTACAAAATTACTGAACGATGAGTTCCATCACTTGGGTGATTCAATATGTGGTTATGTTGTTTCTATCTGTAAAGCTTTCAAAGGAGGACTGCCGTGATGCATTAGAGATGATTTGCAACCTAGAGTCTGAGGGAGACGATAATGCAGCTTTCAGTTTATGCTCGGCCTTCCTGACCCGGCAGCTTCTCCAAGGAGACACGTACTGTGCTTGGTAAGAAGAAAAGTTCTCAGATTTGATGCTGACCACTACATTATTATTATTATTATTATTATTATTATTATTATTATTATTATTATTATGATGATTATTATTATTATTATCATTATTTTTATTGTTGTTGTTGTTTTTTTAATTTTAGAAAAATAAGAAATAAGTAAAGTTATAGACTCAGCATACTTTTTCTTCTTTTTTCCTCCATATCGTTGGGTACTGTTAGGAGGTTGATGATATAATCAGTATTTGAGCAAGTTGTCTGTCTTCTAACCAGGGAACTCACTCTGTTTTGGAGCAAGCTGCTGAAGCGATTGGAACCATCAGAGCAGGCCTTTCTTGACAGATGTCGCCAGATGTCTTTATTGTCAGTTACTGTGTACCACATTCTGTTCCTCATCAAGGTCATTCAGTCAGAGGTTAGTGGAAAGTCATCTGCTTCAGTATATTCAAACTTTTGGACCCACTGATTGACTGCTACTGCTATCCTTTACCTTTGAGCTATCCACACCATATTGCCAAAAGTATTCACTCACCCATTTAAATTATTGAGTTCAGGTGTTCAGATCACGTTTGTAGAATGAATCACTTAGGCATGCAGACTGCATCTACAAACATTTGTGAAAGAACGAGTGGTTCTCACAAGCTCAGTGAATTCCAGCTTGGTACTGTGATAGGATGCCTCGTATGCAATCCAGTGCAAGTCCAGTCGTGAAATGTCATTGCTACTAAATATTCCAAGTGAATGGGAACAACAGCAACTCTGCCATGAAGCAGTAGGCCACATAAAATCACAGTCAGCATAGAGGTTGCCAACTTTCTGCAGAGTCAATAAGAACAGAACTCCAGACTTCATGTGACCTTCAGATTAGTTTGAAAGAACAGTACGTAGAGAGCTTCATTGAATGGGTTTCCATGGCCGAGCAGCTGCATTCAAGCTTTACATCAACAAGCGCAATGTAAATGGACTCTACAACAGTGGCGACATGTTCTCCTTTTGCTAAAGTATATAGTTAGTGCTGGATCAGGTGACCCTGAATCCTCCCTTAGTTATGCTGCAATAGGCGTAGGCTGCTAGGGGATTCCCATGATGCATTGAGTATTTCTTATTATTATTGTAGAGTCTACCTTAGAATATAAAGCACCTTGAGGTGATTGCCGTTGTGATTTGGGGCTGTATAAATAAAATTGAATTGAGTGATGAATTCACGCGTCTCCATCTGGAATCCAACAGACGAGTCTGGGTTTGGCAGTCACCAGGAGAATGGTACTTGTCTGATTGCGCTGTGCCCAGTGTAAGGTTCGTGGAAGGGAGATTATGGTGTGTGGTATTTTTTGGGCACAAAACACTGCCTCAACAGCATATGTCAGGACAAATGACCAAACATCTTCCAGCTTCTGTCTCCTGGCAGAAACTGGAAGATGTCACCTGGCAGAGATACCCACTCTCCCCTTCACCGTTTGCAATTTTTATCGAACCACTAGCAACAGCATTTAGGCTAAAGTGATTATAAGATAAGCATAAGATGCAAGAATGTAGAACATAAAATCTGTCTTTATGTGGTTAATATGCTGCTTTTTTTCCCAACACTCACAAACCGCTCTCCCTGAGATAATTGCATTAAACTCTTTTTCAAGAGTTTCAGATTATTCGTTTCAAACTGGTCCAAATCTACAGTTCTTCTGACTAATTGCTCCTTCCATAATTCCTCTTCTAGCCCACTGCTATCTGGAAATGTTGAAGATTTAGGTATTAATGTCTCTCCTAAGCTTGCAGATTTAACTACATTAAACCACATCCCACTAGATGTAAATCTCTACCCATATCTCTCATGGGAAGGGTCGCTTCAATAAAAATGTGGGTCTTGCCAAGAATCAATTATTTGTTTTTAATGATCCCGAGTAAACCATCACCAGACTGGTTTAGGTCTCTAAATTCCTTTGGAAAGATAAGCCCCCACATATAATCTTAAAAATGGACCAAGGACAAAGGGAGGACTAGATCTGCCTAACTTTCAACACTGCGTCTTAGCCAACAGGCTACACGGACACACACTGTCTTGGTTGGCTGCTGCCTCTAAACATATACATTATTAGTACTGCATGCCACTCGGTAGCATTCAACATTTATTATGTTGGTTGTTGCTGTGGTTTCCCTACTGTGGTGCTCAAACAGATTTTTAGTGTCTTTTATCTTGTCTCTCTTTTCTGCTGTTTTCTTTTCTTTTTGTCTTTTTGTTGAGCCTCCTACCAACTTCTCACTTCTTCGTCTTTCTCTTTCCTATTCCCCAGTCTTGTCCATTTCGATTGTAGTAACTTAATAACCAAATAATGTTTTTTTTAATTAAATGGGTCTTCTTTATTAATGTAGCCAGAGCAGTTCAGAATAAGTTGAAACGTGCTTAAAATAATTTGGCTTTGTTTTTGTGTGTGTGTGTCCCCTTCATAGATTGACCATGTTGGCCTGCCAGTGTGCATCGAAATGTGCATCAGGGCTCTACGAATGGAATCAGGTGATGGGAACAGTAAAGCCACTGTGTGTAAAACAATTTCCTGTTTGCTTCCATCTGACTTGGAAGTGAAGCGAGCCTGTCAGCTGACAGAGTTCCTCCTAGAACCCACTGTTGAGTCTTACTATGCTGTGGAAACTCTTTATAATGAACCAGATCAAAAACTAGAGGAGGAGGATTTGCCGGTTCCCAACTCGCTGCGATGTGAACTCTTGCTAGTTTTAAAAACTCAGTGGTCCTTTGACCCAGAATTTTGGGACTGGAAAGCGCTAAAGCATCACTGCTTGGCACTAATGGGCAAAGAAGCTTCAATAGTGTCATCGATTGATTTGCTGAATGATACAGAGAGCCCCGAAGAAGAGGAGGACGTCATGAGCCTAAGGGGGTTTAATAATGTTCCAGACCACTTAGTTACTGGCACCTACGAACTTAAAGATGTTACAGACAGGAAACAGAAAAACCGAGAAATGAAGAAACTGAGAGAAAAAGGTTTTATATCTGCCAGGTTCAGAAATTGGCAGGCCTACATGCAGTACTGTGTGCTGTGCGACAAAGAGTTTCTCGGCCATAGGATTGTACGACATGCACAGACTCATCTAAGCAAGGGAATGTACACCTGCCCGATATGTGCTCAGACATTTACTTCAAAAGACACATTAATTCCCCATGTAACATCACATGTGAAACAATCATGCAAGGAAAGGCTGACTGCACTGAAAACAAGCAAGAAACTGGCTAATCCCAAAACAGCTGCCCCTGTTATTGCAGCCTTTGAATCCAAAACGCAGCACAATCTTTCTGTAAATGGTGACCCCTTAGGGTGTAATGGGGGGTTGGCTTACAAGGGTCAGACCAGTGTGGCTAGGTTTAATGCGGAGTGTAGTGAGGACAACATGTGCCCTGTTGGAAAATGCAGGAGAAGCTTCAAATTTTTCAAAAATCTTATTGCACATGTCAAAGCTCATGGGGACAATGAGGAAGCAAAGACTTTCCTTGAGATGCAGAGCAAAAAGGTTGTTTGCCAGTACTGCCGTCGCCACTTCATTAGTGTCACTCATCTTAATGATCACTTGCAGGTCCACTGTGGTGTAAAGCCTTACATCTGCATACAGTTGAACTGCAAGGCAAGTTTCCTGTCCAACACTGAGCTCCTAATACATAGGAAAACACATTCTGTGTTTAAAGCTAAATGCATGTTTCCAAACTGTGGAAAAATTTTCAATGCAGCCTTCAAACTGTATGACCACGAGGCACAGCATTATAAAACTTTTACCTGTAAAGTTGTGGACTGTGGAAAAGTATTCCACTCACAACATCAGTTGGATTTACACCAGGAGAGGCATGTGACTCAAGAAGAGGAAAACCAGTCCTCTGAACAGACCCTACAAAATGGGCAACCCAGCCCTTCAATCGCTGAGCAAATGAAACAGGAGAACTGCTGGGAGAACTGGAGCACTGAAAGAGAGAGAGTTGATCAAGATTGTGGACGGCTGTCGGTACACACTGAGAGTTTGCTGACATCTTCACCAGAACCTGTGGACACATTAAAACAATGTACAAGCAAACATGAAGACACGGCTTTTTCAAGCAGTCATACACACAATTTAAGCAATTCTGTGATTCAGTCTGTCTGTTCCAACTTGTCTGAAACTCAAAGACATAGACATAACTTGGCTGATTATCAAAGAGTGCCCCAACAGAATCAGTCCATACCTTCATTTGAAGCCAGTTTAAATAATGTCTTACATAGCCAACCGCAGATGTTCTCTAATATTCAGAAAACGGATGCAGTTAATTACAACTCTAACTTAAATTTGCCAGTAAAGCAAGAGCCACCGTCTACTAGCAACTGCTTAACAGTACAGCTGCCTCACAACTCTGTAGAGCCTGCAGTTTTGCAGCCACTCCCTCCAACAGCAAGTCCTCAGCAGCTAGCTGGGAACAGAGTGGACAACTCTCCAGAACAGAGAGAGCGATTCCACTGCGCATTAGAAACATGTCCGAGGCATTACAGCTCCTACAGGAGTGTTACCAAGCACATGAAAGCGGTTCACCCAGATTTCTATGAGCAATGGAAAGTTGCTCGAACTAACATCAAAACAACCTACGTTCCAGCACAGAGCAAATCGTCTGTGGAGCATCTCAGTTCAGTCTCGCAGCTTCAGAACCAGCAAAACAGTAGAGTAACAATTCATGGAGTTCAGAGACAGAACGTTATCCAATCACCTCCTTATACCAACAAGAGTAACAGTTTAAGCTATTCTGACCTGCACTCGCTTTCTCCATCAGGCCTCACCCATAATGGTTCGCTGCTAATGGCAAATGTTTTGAATCCCATTGTTCTCTCTCAGTTAGGGAGCGATAGAAATCCCACAAGTGAACACCCTCAAGCGTCAGGCAGTCACAGTTGGCATCCAGTTGCTGGAAGCGAACAAGTTCAAAACTGTGGCTCTTCTCAAGTCTATCCACCTAGCCTGCAAGCGAGCCTGCAAATGACTGCTAATAGTGCTGTTGTGCCGCTTGGTGTCCCATCCTGTTCTGTGATGGGATCAGTTACGGAGAGACCAGCAGAGTCCTTGCAGTCACCACAGAACAGTAGGCCCCAGCCAGTTCGTCCCTCGTACGTGAATGGTGCAAAGGAAGTGTTGGAACAAACTGATGCCTGTCCATCATATTCATCACAAATTCAAAGCAGTTTAGCCCCTGGTGCCGAGATACCCGAACATACAAAATCAGTGCAAAATCTTCTACAGATGAATTTTCCTTCTGCAAACGACGGAATCCAAAACAGTAGTACGGTCCAACCTATAAATGGCCCCATCGTCACCGAAGATGAGGTGCGACGCAGAAAAAGCAAAAGGATTAAATGGCCAGCGATTATTAAGGATGGGAAATTTGTTTGTCGAAGGTGTTTTAGAAAGTTTGATAGTCCTAAATCCCTCGGCGGCCACTTGTCCAAACGAACATCTTGCAAACCCTACAGTGATTCAGAATTGAATGCAGATTTGCCAAGATCATTCCTTGATCTTAATTCGGAGCAAACAGTTGGCACCCCTCAACTTTCTTATAACCCTGCTGCTGTGTGCCAGGAGAAGCATCATCAATCTGTAACAAGTGCTTCAGCAGATACAAAAGATTACCCCACACCTAATTATCCACAAAATAACTTGCAGAAATATGGCAGCAATGAGACAAATGATGATATTCTTAAACAAATTATGACTGAATCCAACATGTCTGATCTCTTTGTGCACACACCTACCCCACAGACAATGTTCCAAAACCCCTGTGTTCCCGTGGGAGCTGGTGAGCGTTTGACAGGTAGCTCAGTAATACAACACACAGAAAATGTTCAGGTGAAGCAAGAGGGCTCATACAGTTCAGCCCATTATCCTCAGCCAAGTATGGATATATTTGCTGGAACAGAATTCCCAGACCCACTGTTTTCACAAATCCTCCCAGAAAACCCTTCTGCGGCTGTCCCCAGATCTGTCCCTACAAACGTGACTTCTGGGGAGATCCACAATGAAGACTATCAGTCTGACACTATCCACACACCAGATCCAGTGACACAGACACTGATACCTGAAAATCAGCTTAGTCCAGCAGCAATAAGTAGCAGTCAGATTGAGGTGCAGAGAAAAGCTTTTGACCAAGACATTAAAAAGAGACTGCGTGAGCAGATTTTGGCTTGCGACTTGCTGCGTCAGAACAGCATGTGTAACTCCTCCAACGCTGATGCTAAAGCTATATTGCTCGATCCAGCAGGTACCTCTTCCAATAATTCTGGATATAATCCATTGTCTAATGATGCAAAAACAGATTTTGTTAGTCAAGGACAAGTTATTGAAGAAAATTCTGTAGTTATGCCACAGACCTCTGATGAAATTGAACTATTGCTGAACACACAAAGTTTTACTCGTTTCAGAGATACTGCTATACCACAACAGGAGGTAATAAGTCCCAGAGTCGTTGTGGCAAATGATCCAGAGCCTGAACCGTACCAACTGTCAGCCAGCCAACAGCAGTACATGACTGAAATTCAGAGTGCATTTGAAAGGCTCAACTTGGTCAGAGAAGTTGCTGATCAAATGTCAGTTTCTGTGCAGCAAGCTGCAAACAACCAGACCAAATGTGCAAAAGTCAAACCGCGTAAATCGGTGTCATCAGCCTTGATTAAGCCATTTGCTTGTGAGAAGGAGAACTGCACCTTTAGTTCCATTTCCAGTGAAGCACTGTGGAAACACCTCTCAAAGACTCACAGCTACACAATTGAGATGGTGAATGTGGTTAAAAAAAGATACGGCCTATATGCTCCTTTTAAATGTCAGAAATGTAGTAAGGCATTCACTCGAAACTCAAACCTCAGAGCTCACTACCAGTCAGCTCACAAATTATCAGCTAAAGAAATTGCTGATTTAGATTTGAAGCGCAGGCTGGCCAAAGATGCTGCGTCCGCTACTATTCAAAACCAACCTGTGGGTATAAACTCTGCTCCAGATGCTCGGTACAACATGACAGTGGAGGACGGGACACACGTGTATCCGCTCAAAGATGCCACAAAATGGGATTACCCATCACAGGTGCTGGGGCCCTGCACTAACACAGTCATAACTAATCACAAGTTTCAGCAAGACATTCGCTCCACGGTGATCTGTCCTTTGCAAGCAGCTCACACGCATAACCGACCAGTGACTCCTGCGAGACAGGCACAGACTTCAACTACATCCTTCCCGTCAGTAAAAGCAGCAGAACAGTGGTTATATGAACAGCAAAACAACTTGCCTGTTCAGCATCCAGTGGTTGGCGACTCCTTACCTACAGTGTCACCTTTACTCACCCAGGCTCTCTTGGCCACAGCTCAAGCTAAAGAGCCACAGTCCTCCAACAAGCATTCAGGTTTCAATAGGCAGTCAATAGTTCAGCCAAGTATAGACGTTACAAAGAAGACTAAAGAGAGGAAGCCCAAGTTGGGTGATGCAGCAAGTCCATACAGACCATACCGCTGTGTTCATCAAGGCTGCGTGGCAGCTTTCACTATACAGCACAATCTGATCCTCCACTACAGGGCTGTTCACCAGTCTGCCCTGTCGGCACTGGAGGTAAACAAAGAGCAAGACCAGTCTGAAACTGCGAATGAACTGGACCACGAGGATGAGCCAGAAGCAGAGTTCCCTCAGGTTTCTGAGTTCAGATGCCAAGTCAAAGACTGCTCCCGTGTTTTCCAACAAGTACCCAACCTCTTTCAGCATTATGTCCAGCTCCACGAATTTAGTCTAGATAAAGTCGGCAGTCTGTTGTCCAGCGTCAGACTCGGCAAGTTTTCTTGTGGCCATCAAGGATGTAAGGAATCCTTCACTGCTTTCAGGACTTACTTAGGTCACGTCAAAGATGAGCACAAAGATATAAAGCTGGGCAAACCAGAACATTTAAATGGTTCTTTCAAGTGTGAAATTGAAGGCTGTGACCGTTCATATGCCACAAAGTCAAATCTGATCAGACATATCATGAAAAAGCATCAGGATCTGCACCAGTCTAAATTAAAGAGTCAACAAATAAAAGATGGCGCAAAACAGACTTCAAAGACTTTGCATTATCAAATTACTAAGACAAGTAACGGGAAAGAAAACATTGAAACGAATAAAAAGTTTTTGAGAGCAAGTGACACAAAGAGGGCTAGCAAGTCAAAGAACAATCACTGGGTTAAATATGGAAAACCCTCGCTGAAATCTAAACTGGAGGCGTCCGCTTTGTGCACAAAGAAATTACCTCTGCAGTACCCCTGCATGATCAAAGGCTGCGAGTCTGTAATGAAGTCAGAGCGGAGTATAATGAAACATTACATTGGGCACGGACTTTCAGAAAAGTACCTGGAACAGCACAGAAGTCACTTTATCTTCTGCAAAAAGTTTCCCCGGCAGAAGTGTCGCTCATTCAGGAGTGACGACTCCAAATCTGACAACACCTCAGACATGTCAGACGTCGAGACGGCTGCTGACGCCAGCCTGGAGGGTAGAGAGTATGGATGTTCGAAGCCGGTCCTACGCCGAAGGGCTGCAGCAGGGATCCCTGTAGCATTGTTTGACAGCAAATTATCAAATGATGACATCTCTGATGGTTCTGTGATACTCAAACGCAAGCGAGGGCGTCCACGAAAACTTGTTGAAAAAATTGTGAAACGCAAGAAGATTCCACATCCGACCAAGGCGGACGTGGTTTACAGCCGGGACAAGGAAGCTGTCTCCTCATGTCCTGCTGTAATGCAGGAGGAGAGGACTGAGCAGAGCGTGCCGCTGGCTTCTTTTAAACCAATGGGATTTGAAATGTCCTTCTTAAAATTCCTAGAACAGTCAAATAAATCTGAGCACCCATTGATGAGGAATGTCTCGGAGGCAGTAAAGTGCAGGCATCCGTTCAGCCTGAGCACCAAAGGCAACTGTGTCAGGTTCAGCAACCGTCAGAATCTGAAATCACTGAGCAAGGTGAAAATAAACCTGGACACGGCCTTTTCATCGTCTGTCTCTGACCTGATGTTAAAACAGCTGCAGGACATGCGTCCTGCTGTGTTGTTGGAAAAATATAATTAACACTTTTTTTTCCTTTTTTTATTTTGGAAGCAGAATCTCAGGATTTGAATGAGTAAAATCTGCTGC
Organism: Oreochromis niloticus; assembly: GCF_001858045.2. NCBI lineage: Eukaryota > Metazoa > Chordata > Actinopteri > Cichliformes > Cichlidae > Oreochromis > Oreochromis niloticus. The sequence continues at coordinate 28,875,642 of NC_031980.2, read as the reverse complement.
ACACTGGTGGCCCTACATGTAAAATGTTTTTTTTATACATCCATCTATAAACACCTGTTACCTGTACATGGTTGTCTTTGTTTTTTAACTAGAAAAATGTAAAGCATGTTTTTAAATACAAAAAGAACATTTGGGTTTAGTAGAAATAGGACATCAGTTTAGGGTGTCTTGATTATCCCTGTGGAACTTGGAGATTGGTGGACTGAAATTGACTGTGTAGTTTGTGGTTGAAGATGTTTGTGTCGTGTATAGTTTGAAATTACCCACTGCAGCCAGCAGCCCAATTTTTTTTTTCCCTTTTTCTTTTGTAACGTGTGTGTGTGTTGGGGGGGCAAAAAGTTGATGCCTTTCATGATGTAATGTCTGGAGCTCCTGCATGCACACTGATGATGAAAATGATTTTGTGGAAAGGTTTTTTTGAATGATAAACAATGTTCTCATATTAAATATTCACCAGTGTTTTGTAAGTGTGTTTGTTTGGGGGGTTTTTTTTCCCTTCAGTCACAGATCTTGCATTATGCAATTATTTTTGGGTAGGAACAAATTTTTAATCAAACAGTTTAAGGGTTTAACTTACAAAAAAGAAAAAGTAGAATTGCAGCTGTTTTATATATATTACACATTTTCAGAGGCTCGAGTGTAATTGGACAATTGATTGATACATTTTCATGGGCAGACAGAAAGCAAATTCAGGCAGCAAAGAACTACATCCCCATTGTATGAATACTGGATGGAACTGTATGTTTAATTTGTTTTATTTATACAGCGCCAAATCACAACAACAGTCACCTCAAGGCGCTTTATATTGTAAGGTAGACCCTACAATAGCAGCAGAACCAGGCTCAGGGAAGGGCGGCTGCCTGCCCTGACCAGTTGGGGAGAGAGCCAGAGATTAATAACAATTATGATTTAATGCACAGAGGTCTATTAACACAGAGAGAAAGAAGAAACACCCAGTGCATCATGGGAATCCCCCAGCAGCCTACACCCAAACTGGAAGCTGGTTCTACAGAAGAGGGGCCTGTAAACTGAAGGCTCTGCCTCCCAGAGGCACTGGTGGTCTTTAAAGACCAGTGCAGTACCTACTGAAGTCACAGTAAAAGTATAGCATTTGAAACACAGGATAAGATGACTTACACTGAAATAACTTTAAGTGCTTAACTTTTCATTTTAACAATTTTCAAATTGTTAGAGTGAAATTTCTCAGTTCTAAAAATAGTTAATTTGGCCACCTTCATTAGTTAACTCCATCAAAGCAGGGAATCGGAAGGAGCAGACAGCAGACTTTTTCAAGGGTCTTCTAGTCATTCTTTATTACACTTAATATGTTCATAAACAAGTATAGCATTTTATTAATACAAATTTAAGAAAGAATTAACTTAATATTAACTATCCTAGCTAACCAACACCTGTCAGTGTTAACTATTACTTCAGTGGGTTTCAGTTGAAGTCATCCTCTCAAATGTGGTACCGATAAAGGACGTTCCTGTGGAACATTATCTAAAGTGCTTGTTGATATCAGTTCAATCAGTTCCAAAAGGACCATTTAGATATGTGAAAGACTTTTCTACAGCAGACATCGTAGCTTGCAGAAAACATAAGACAAAGCACCTTAAGTTTAGCATGACAATAGCAGCCATAACATTGTCAGTATATGGAGAACATTCAAAATTCCTCAGAAGAGAATCGGGATGTACCACGTCATACCTCATACCCCTTTTCTACAAGAACTAGTATATTTAATTAAACCATGCAAAATGTTATCTTCACACTATGAAAACATTTCAAGTTACAGACCCTTAAAGTACAGAGGTGCAGGTCAACTTTGGTGGTTTGTGAGACTTGGGAGCATCTTTACGGAGGACTTTTAAATAGAGCAACAAACAATTTTTTCAGGCTAAATGAAGATTTTCTGAGTTAGTAAGATAACATTTCATCTCAGGCTTATGGGTCGAAGGTGCATGTTTGAGAGTTACACCTTGGAATCCAACTTCTGATATGAGGCTCTCTCTTCTCTGGAAGAGAGCATCCAGTGTCATATGCAATAAGGATGTAACACTGTTAACAAGATAATTGACCTCTCTGGGAGTAGAGTAGTTAGCTTCTCTGTACTGTGTTCAGACAGTGATTCCAAGGACAGCAGCAGGAGAGTTTGTCAGTATTTTCATACAGAACATTTTGCCTCCAAAGGTGATTCTGCAGACTGTGTAATGTCGCAACTTGGAGATTACCTCTCTCAATCACTACACACATCTATACATACAGCAGGTAAATTAAGTATTAAACATGTCATAAGTGAATATATTTTCAAACTTGCTATCAACATGAAATTCTCACCAGATGTGGATAACAAACCCATCCAATCAACACATGCAAATAAAATCAAACCACAGATATATAATTTGTAAAAAAAAACCAACCAAACAAAAAACCAATTACACATGGTAAATGGACTGGTTGTCATATAGCACTTTTTGACTCTCCCGGAGCACTCACACTGAAATTTATGTAATACTTTTGACAGCTTCAAGACACCTCCTGTATGGATAAACTAGTCACAGACATTGCTCGGGTTTAATTTTGGCCCATTCTTCCACACAAACTGTCTTCAAAAATCCTGAAGTGGGCCCCTTCTATGAACTCTACATATATGCAGCAGCCTTGCTCTAGCTTTAGTTCTTTCCATATATTTCATTAACTAGACCATTCTAGCAGCTTCATTTTCTTTCTCTGAAGCCAACGGAGTGTTTCCGTGGCTCTGTGTTTGGGATCATTGCAGATGGCAGAATGTCTCAGTTCATTTTTCCCATTCATCCTGCTTTCAATAAATAGCCCCACACCATTATGTTCCACCTCCAAACCTCGCTGTTGGTATGGTGTTTTCGGTTTGCTGTCCCTTTTGACTTCCAAACATAAATCTTGTTGAGCAAACTTCAACATGCTTTTTCTTCAGTGTTGGAGTTTTTTGTACCTGTTGACTCCAGGTGTTTCTGTAGCTCCCCACAAATGTTCCTTAGTTTTTGGACAATTCCTTTCACTCCTCTGTCTGAGTTCTTGCAGGGAGCACCTGGTCGTGGCAGGTTTATGGTGAAATGATATTCTTTTTACTTCCGGATTATGGCCCCAACAGTGCACACTGGAACTTTCAGTAGTTTAGAAATTCTCCTGTAACCAGTGCCATCAGTATGTTTAGCAAAAATAAAGCTGTGATAGTCTTGTCTAGACAGTGAGGTTGACTAGATAGTCTAGTCAACCTCACTGGGTTTTACCAGTCATGAGATGTTTCTTGTGTGACTCCTTGGTAATTAGACATCAGTTGGGACTGAACCAGCCGGTATTAATTTGCACCAAGTGGCAGGATTGCTTTCTAATTACTGATAGATTTTAGCTGGTGTCATGGCTGTCCATGCTTTTTTGCACTTATCTTCAATGCACTTATCTTTAATGCTTTTTCCCTGTGTCATTTCTCATTATTATACATAATTGATGGACATCTGTGCCATGATTTCTTTGCACGTGTGGATTGGATGGTGTGACAGAGCTGTGGTCTTTGACTCAGCTGCAGAGGAGGTGTGGTGCAGCTGGCTTGAGGGGCCATGCCAGGGAGGCTGGCATGCCAGCTGAAGCTCATCAAGCAATCACAGCTGTCTGGAACAAGAGTCAACACCAAAGCTATTGACAAGCACACTGAGTGTTGTGAGTGGTGACTGGGGTTTGTTACCTTCACCCTCCACATCTTCTCAAGCTCTTCTATGAGTCCTTGGCACTTCTCCAGCTTCTTGTGTTCCATCTTCCTGGTGTTGCTGTATTTCGGTATTGCTACGTCTATCACTACAGCCGTCTTCCTCTGCTTCTCCACCACTACTATGTCCGGTTCATTAGCCATCACCCTTTTGCCCATCTATATCTGGAAGTCCCACGGGATCTTAGGACGGCCATTCTCGACCACACTAGGGGGCGTCTCCCATTTTGACCTCAGGGCGTCCAGGCCATACTCGGCTCAGATGTTCCTGTATACTATGCCGGCCACTTGGTTATTGCATTCCACGTAAGCCCTGCCTGCTAGCATCTTGCCCCCTGCTGTTATGTGCTGGATGTGCTGGACAGCCTGCACCTGGGGTCTCTATGGATCTTGTACTTAGAGCTTGTTCATGTGCTGCCATAATTAGTGCTACTGTGCCGTCTTTCATTCCAGTTTTGTCCAGCCACTGGTTGGATTTGTTGATATCAGCCACTTCCTCTATCTGCCAGTGGTACATTCTGTGCAGGGGCCTGTCTTTCCATGATGGTTCCTACTCTTTCTTGGGTTTCTGCTGCCTGAGATAGTCATTGACCACATGGTCGGTCGTGGCCATCTTCCTTATGTACTTGTTGATGTTCGTTGTCTCATCCTAGAGTCTGTTCCTTCCTTACACTTAGAATACAGTCAGGAGCTTCCTCATCTTGATGTCAGTGACTTCTATCTACTCCTTTGGCCAACTTATATAGTGTGCGTGGGTGCGTGCGTGCGTGTGTGTGTGTGTATCAGGTTTCACTTGAGGTTCTTTCAGTGTCAGATGTTGGCAGTGTCCCAGCCCTCTAGGACTGGTCAGGCAGGTTTTCCTGAGCAGCTGCTGGCTGTGTCCTACACACCTCTGTGTTTGCTGTGGGTTCATTTGAGGCATACTTGTTGACAGTGGAAACAGATGGCTGGCTGTGGCTGTACATCTTCTTTTCCATGGGAATATACTTCCTCGTTAAACATTTCCAAAGCTGTTTCCATACAATGTACATAAGCTCAGTGAAGTTCAGAACAATGCATAGTATGGAAGTGCAACCCATGATGTAGAGGAAGATCTTCTTCTCTGTAGCTTTGGCAATGAAACAGTCCACTGTGTTGGGGCATGGGCTCTGGCTGCACTGCAGCAGTATCGGGACCTCAAAGCCATTATACAGGAAGTAGAAAGCGAGCAGGGAGCCCACCTCAAAGGCTGTCTTGAAGATCAGGCTCACAGTGTAGGTGCAGAAAAGACCTCCATCGATGCGTCCCTTGTCCTGGTACAGTTTTCGCTTGTGTTTAACCTCCCGATACTCCCGGTAACCCACATGAAGGGCAACTAGCAGCGAAGGGGTTGACACCATGATGAGCTGCAGAGCCCAGAGACGTACCTGCGAAATGGGGAAGAAGTGGTCGAAGCAGGCATTCTCACAGCCGGGCTGCTGTGTGTTACAAACAAAATCCTTCTGCTCGTCCTTCCACACCTGCTCAGCTGCTGCCACATACACCAAGATCCTGAAGAGGAAGACCACAGAGAGCCAGATTCGCCCAATTCCAGTGGAGTACTTGTTGACCCCACTGAGGACGTTCTCCAGAAAACCCCAGTTCATCTTTGATCTCCTGTCAGGGAACAAACCAACAGTCATGCACAACCAAAGTCATAGGATGTCAACTATAACTTTAAATCACATGCATTATGTATGCAGTTTCCTTGTTTCTTTTCACTTTACGATATGTATTATATACATACGTTTTTGGACAAGCATTATGTATAAAAATGGCTATAGTTCCTTAACAGTTCATGCAATCGTTTTTATTAAAGCTAAAGTCTGCACTTCAGACATGTTATGATTTAATATCAGATCCACTGTAAAGCTTACCACACATCAATTCAGCAACATTAGAGCAACATTACAGAAACTGTGTCAAAGTCTACATGGATCTAACTGCACTGATATGGACGAACAGTCACCAGACTATCAACCTGACTGAACCCCTAGGGGACATTTTGGACCAACATATTAGTGCTCTACCATCATCCAAACACCAAATGAGAGACCCTCTGGTTGTCTCTACTGTACAGTTCCAGATGCATGGAGGATCGCTGCAAAGAAGCACTGAAGCTGCACACCTTGGAAAAACATGATTTTTACTGATGAATTGGTCTGGTCTCATCTGTATGGGGCTAGACTAATTACAGGCAATTACAAGATTATTTATGGTAAAAACAAATATTTACAATTGATATTAAAATTTTCACCCAACTACTTGTGATACATGATTCTTATATAATAGTAAAAGTGGCTCTGTGATTCACTGAAACTAATTTGCAGTTATTCAAAACTGCACAAACCTTCCCTGCGTCCTTTCCCCCAGCTGGTTATCCAGCCTTGGACACTGGCAGATTCCATACAGGCTACATCAAAGAAGGATTACAGGATATATTGCAACTGCCAATTTTTGGGGTCACACTTTGTCACAGATGCAATATTCTATTCTTAAACACAAAACAACAAACACACATACATACACATACGTGTGGAAATACAACCAAGTTTCTTTTTCTTGTCTCTAAACCTGCTGTTGTCAAAGTCTAATAACATATTCTCAAAGGTCCTTCCACTTTTCTGTAGTGATCCAAAAAAACTTTTTACCTTTTGAATGGCCCAAAAAGGTCACGTATGATATACTCTTATGGTACTGTATAACTGTCCAAACACAGAGAGTAACATCACCCACAGACACAGTGAGGAGGTTGTATTTCTGTCATACAGTAAAGACACAGCAGATAACTTACCGGTGGTGCTGGAGGGCGTTCTTCTCTCTGGTAGCGGATTGTGTCGAGTATCAACTGCGCCTACTTCACTGCTTACCTGCAGGTAAGAGCTCAGCGCCACACCTTTTTGTCTTGTTTCCTACCTGCAGGCTTTATGCTAATACATATATGCAGCAGCCTTGGTCTAGGTCACCTGCTGGTCAACTAAAAGCAAATTGAGTGTCTGTGTTTGTACAGAGATAGAAATCATCACCATGGAGCTGTGTAATGTAAATATGTGCTGCCTGTTCAAGCTCATTGTGGGGGAAAAAAACATGCACCATTTCAGCTGTGTTATCTTTCTATCCTCTTCTATCTGGCAGAACGGACACATGCAACTTTGATGAGAATGGGATCTCCTTACCTGCTGATAAATTAATCATAGGTCAAACCTAAGGCCCGAGTCTTCAAGTTGCCATTTTCATGCCTCATTTTCATTTAAGTTTATTCATATAGCACCAAATCACAACAACAGTTGCCTCAAAGTGCTTCATATTGTAAGGTAAAGAGTCTACAATAATACAAAGAAACTCCAGCAATCAGATAATTGCTGAAGTTTGCTCAAAGACAAATGCAAGTGCAGTGGTAAAGATTTCCCTTCCCACTGTCGCCCAGTGAGGGTCGGGAAGAGGCAGCTGCCATGACTAGTTGAGTGAGAGTATTGTTAGCCCCCACTATGGGTAGAAATCACTTAGAAGATGTGATGTGGAATAAATATCTGTAGATCAGAATACTTTGTTAATCCCAGAGATGTGGTCTCAGTTGCTCCAAGACAGTAACCAACTAAAGTAAATTAAATAATACAATATATTCAAGTTACAAAATATAACAAATAGCTCTTATTATAAATATCCCAGTATATTACACAAATGAGATACAGGTACAGGTGTTCATCCTATAATGTGAAGCCAGTATATAAAAAAATGTTTTTGTCACTATATAACCTCAGTGACAGTAAAACTCAGTAGTCTTTGGTGTTATGTACTTTCCGTCAAAGTGTCCTTGGAAATGTTTTAGAGGAACTTCAAACACTACGTCCAGTCACATATTTAGATGCCTCGTTTTTGAGAAAATGCAGTGCAGGATGAAGAAATTATGCCATTTACCAAACAGTTATATGGCAGAATTAATAATAAATAAACAGCTTACTCAATATGGCACTGCAGTTTTGTATATATTACTGTATATATGGTATGTAATATCATAATGCTTAGAGTTCATTCAAAAGTATATATTGATAATATTTTGCCCATAACAAAATAAAGAGCATAAAGAACTGAGCCCAATGTGTCCCTCAGTGTAACATTCATGACGGCTTCTCTTAAATCATATGTTTGTGCTGGCAGTCCTTTGAGGCCCACATATCTCTGGAAAGAATCCGTTCTTCTCAGACACGTATCAATATCAATATAGTATTATCTTGAAAAAACAATGTTATTTGAATTTAAAAAACAAAACAAAAAGCCTTCCGCCTGGTCTCACACCTCTGTGTTTCTGTAACATAAATAACGAGCCAACATTTTCCTCAGAGTGACTGATCTGACTTGAAATTAATGAGTACGATCTTTGAAGGAAACTTTCCGTGACTCGCTCTGGGCTGTGGTTGTGAATCCAGTATGGCAGACAGCGGGGTGTCCTGCTTTCTGATTGGCTGATCTCCACCCTCGGTCCCCATCCCATCATCCTTCACTTGCGAGTGAGAATTTCGCAGCAAAACTTGGAGCGCAGAATATGTGAATTTGTGTCTCTAGAGGGCGCAGTTGAGCACTTGTATTCATCGATTTGAGAGGTTGCATACAAGTAGTAAAAATATAGTAAATTTTGAATTACAAGTTTGCAGTTTTTATTTGTGTAGATACAACTCTTATTATGACAGCCACACAGATACTTCCGGTCACGTGTTTTTCTGTGCTTGGACTTTATTTATGAACATCAGCATAAACACAGATGCACTAAAGAACGCACTCAAGAAACATATGTCCACAAGGTTGAGCATTAAACGTTAGAGCCTCCCTTTCAGTCTCTGTTTCCTGAATGCGTCCTGCACATGTTTTTCCCGCTCACACCCACAGGGAGCGCTGTGACTGGAACAGCTCTACACTTGCTTTCCTGGCTCGTCCTCGACTTTCAATATGGCTGCGCTTAGTTAGATAGCTTAAGTGGTTTAAGTGTACTGTCATCTGTTTGTGTGTGTGTAGAACTGTAGGCCATGGCGGACAAAGAGGCTGGAGCAGGGGTGGAGAGTCATGGTGAAAAAGGGTTCAGGACACCTGGGCTGAGGAGCGTACAGACCACCACGCTGTTCCGGGCCGTCAACCCCGAGCTCTTCATTAAGCCCGTGAGACTGACACACGCACGCACACACACACAGAGCCGCAGGCCAATGAGTTGTTATTAACCTTGGAACGTGAACCAGCTCTTCTTCTTTAAGTGATCGATGCTTTGTTTCTATTATTTAAGCTCAGTTAGGAGCCTCTGAATAGTTTTAAAAACATAGTTATGTTTTTGTTAAGTAAAAAAAACCCTCAAACATCCACTGCGAAAAATGTCCTAAGATTTTTTTTGTTGAAAGCCACATTCACAGTGCAAGTATCCATTAAACCCAGTTTCAATACAATTTTAAAATGTGTTGAGAATTTGACAAATTGACTATAATTAAAGTATATTTATTTATAGTACATCTGTATACTCTCTATCCATCTCTTAAACCATGACACTACTCTCCCTTATAGAAGCTCTCTTCATAGTATAAAGTATTGGTACTGGTATCAGCAGTATTGGCCCAGTATTTACAAGGTATCGATACCAACAATTGCAGTACGATACTACTGTAATAAAGGTTTCTCCTGTTGCTTCTCTACCAGGAGTAAGAACTGCAGCCCTCACACGAAGCATGGACTGGAGCGTGCTCAGTAATGTCTCTATTTCACTTTGCAGAATAAACCCGTGATGGCCTTTGGACTGCTGAGCATCACGCTATGTGTGGGCTACTTGGGCTACCTGCACGCAATGAAGGAAAATGACCAGCAGCTGTACGAGGCCATCGACAGCGAAGGAGAGAGAACCATGAGAAGGAAATCATCCAAATGGGACTGATAGCAGAGCCTTCATCCCTGAGTGTGTCTGTGGTGGTGACATCACATTTACTGGACTTAAACAAGGACAGCTGCATGAGTGTGTGTACATTAAAGTGTGTTATACATACACCTGCTAGTCTTTGTCCAGCCTGTGCATATAAATCCATTTCCTCAGTGCCTCAAATATTTTTTGCAACCACAACATCTAATGGCCCCCTGATGGCCATTAGAAAGACTGCAGGTTTAATGCATTACCATGTGCTACAACATTATGTTGTATACAAACATCACATGATTCATTTCGTTTTATTGAACATTATGGAAAAACTGGATAATTACCCAAAATTACAAATGACACTTCTGAATTTCAGCCATTTCCCTTTTATTAGTATATTATATTTGTGAAAAGGGGCATTTAAATCCATTGATTTGTATAAAAAGAACAAAGAGAGCTCGATTTCATATTTATATTCTGTGAAAGAGCACTGAGCTTGAAAAGCATTAAGGGAGAATTTCAGCCACACTGAAACTGAATGAGATCAACCTTTACAGGAAGTATAATGGCACTTTTCTACATTTAATGTGTTCTAATGCACACAGTGCCATCTACCAGTGCATGTGGATGTTACATGAGGATAAGATTTGTGGGTCTGTCAGTAAATCGACAGGATTTTATTTGAAGAATATATTAGCAGCTCCCAGCCAGCTTTGACCTACGATGCATGTAATTGAAGCAGCTCTTTTGGTAGAACAGTGTCACATGTTGGTAAACTGCAAAGGCTGAGAACAGCACCCTGATCCATGCTCCTGCTCAGATTTCTGAAGTTTTTCTTCCAGGCGTGGTCTGATATACAGCAGACTAACGAGCCACGTGTCACAGCTTTCAGTTCTCTTGGCAAACTCTTGAACTGGTGCATGTTTTATCGCCTTATAATTCCCGTTTCTCTTCAAAGTCAGCATGTGTTTACGGGTTTCCAGAAGACTACACGGCTCAAACATGTAGTGATGATCAATGAAGAGTGCTCATGAGACAGCAAGGCATGATGCCATTCTGTGGATTAAATGCGCCGCAATAAAAGTCCGGACGTGTGTGAAGCCAGCATCATGGCCAGACATCAGCTGGCTCTCTCCTCCTGTAAGCAAACAAAGGCAGAATTAAAGCAGCGTCTCTTTGTGCATTTTAACATTTAACAAAGTGGTTGAGGTAGCACCTTGATGACATCAGCCAGCTTCTGCAGTGCCTTTTCATATTGGCCTTCCATGCTCCTCAGGTTCTCCGGTTTAACCACCTGCTTCTGAATCCCGGGGCTTCCTGCTTTCACGACCATCTGCAGGAAGTTTTTCTCCTGTGTGCAGCCACAAACACCATGAAACAACCTGCACCTTTGCTACTTTCATCTCATCATCTCAAAGAACGTTATGTACCTGCACTCTGAGCAGAAAGGTAAAGGCCAGGCCTGTTTTTCCCGCTCTCGCTGTTCTTCCAACTCTGAGGACAGACACAGGGTCAGAGCACGTCAATGAGGGCAACAGGGAAGCATTACTCGCGGTCTGATGGGCCTCACCTGTGAATGTATGTTCTGATGTACTGCGGTGCATCATAGTTAACCACACATTTGACCCCGCTGATGTCAATGCCTCTGGCCACTGCGTCTGTGCTGATCAACCTTCCAAAAGACAGTTTAAATCTGATATAGCACATCTGAACATGGACTTGGTCGGTGAGCACAGATCTCAAAGCCAATTTAGAAAAAGCGCCTGGTCAGCAGTTCCTTTCTGCATGGAGCCTGGATGTTCTTCATGACGTGGCCCAAAGGCACACATGTTAGGGTAACTGAGTGTGAGCTTGCCAGCTTTGTGAGCAACGATTGCCACCAGGAAGGACTTCTATATCAAATGCTTCCTGCCCACTGGCACACTTAAAACCAAATTTTGAGTCTGAAAAAAATGCCTTCAAACTTTTTAGGACCTGCATTTTGGTCCCCACAAAGATATGAATACACGCTCACACACACAGACACAAACTCACAGTTGGATCTTTCCCTGTTCAAATTCCTTCAGGGTCTTCTTCCTGTCACCTGGGGAGAGTTGAGAGGAGAACTCGGCAGCCTGGACTCCACCAAAGAGCTGCAGCAGCAGGTGAAGCCTGAGGAGGAGGGAGGTGGAATCAGCACAAGAAGCCTTCAGTCATGTGACTTCAGGAGCTCTCCTACCTGTGCGCAGTCTCTCTGGAGTTGGTGAAACAGAGGATGGGGTGGAGCTTCATGCGCAGGATAAAGTGGAGGAGTAGGAGGGGCTTACTGCTCATGGTGCAGGGAACGTAGTACTCCTAAAACGCAAAGCCACATCAGTCTGTACAAATCCAACTCTGGTTTGGTTCCACTACCGGCTAAAGGTCAAAAGGGCAGCCCTCACCGTCAGACCCTGTGGGAAGTTGAAGCGGTCATGCCCATGGGTTGGCGAGGCTGCAGTGCTGTCGGCTTGGCCGTGGGCAGAGCTGAAGAGTCGGGGCTGGTGAAGGCCCAGCTGCTGCAGTTTCTCTGGGTTCTGTGTGAGTGTGGCGGAGAACAGCAGCTTCTGCAGCGGCGTCTGAGGTGGAGACAGACTACAAGGACAAGGCGGTCAGCTGACCATCGACCTGGAACCCAAGTCCTAGCTGCAGAATTGGAGTTCTTGGGCACACTGACTCTTTTGATTTACAAACTTCTGCGTCATTCTTTTCAGTTATTTTCTCATTTTGACATACTGTATCAACACAAGTGACCTTAAAATCCCACAAAAACATTAACTTAACACCATGAAAACATTCCCAGCTGCCTTTTTATTACTTAACTGTAACCTTTAAGCTTTTCTTCTGCTGGCCTGAGTTTGTGGCCAACAATGAAACTGACACCATCTCAATCACCCCACTGCAGATAACACACACACACACCTGGCTGATGTGATGCACGCTGCTTCTGTCCTTCTGAACACCGACCCGGGTTCAGCTCTGGATCGGTACACTGCTCCCATCACCTGACTGAGCCAGGACTGGTGCATGCTGTCGATCATCCTGTCTGCCTCATCGATGACCTGAGCGAGTAGCAGACACACACTGTGTGACACACACTGACGAGTGAACTCACTGCTGCAGCTCGACAGATTTCAACAGCACTCACCAGAAACCGCAGATGTTCCAAACATAAGCCTGAATTCTTGGTCATGTGGTCAATGAGTCGTCCTGGAGTGGCCACAACAATGTCTGCTAGACTACGCCTCATGTTCCACCTGCACGGACAAACATGACATAGATGCTGAACTCAGCCTTTTCCCCACTGCACATGTGCACTGAGGTCTCTGACAGGAGATGTGAGCTGCATTTCTGTGAAACATAGAGCCAGCTCGATTTCTCACCTGTGTTCTGACAGTGATGCCTGTTCTGCAGCAAAGGACTTCTGACCTGCCAGCATCACCACTTTGAGCGAGGTTCCCTCAGCGTACGAAGCAAACACTCTGTGAACCTGCACAGAAGAAAATGTGAGCTGAGTTTTGGGCTCTGTGGAGCACTGCTGGGACGCAGACAGCTTGAAAAGGTTCTCACCTGCTGGGCAAGCTCTTTGGTTGGCAACACGGCTAAAGCCCGGACTTCACACACCACCCTGTCCATCAGCACCTGATCACAGAAAACACCCTCACTGTCTGTGTACTCCAAACAGGCAGCAGACAAAGTAAATGGTAAATGGACCGGTTCTTATTTACACAACTTGTACATTCACCCAAGCGCTGTTTCTAAGTGTTTCCGATCTAACATTCACACACATTCATACTCTGACGGATGCATCGATGGGGTGGGGATTCCAAGGATACAGACTGGAAGGGATCAAACCACCGACCTTGCAGTTAGTAGGTGACCTCCTCCACCACCTGAGCTACAGGTGCAGCAAAGACATGGCTCTCACCTGTATGATGGGGATGACAAATGACAGAGTCTTGCCGCTGCCTGTTGGTGCAGACACACAGATGTCTCTGGGCTTATAGCCCCCTCGCCCAATCAGCAGGCCCTGCTGGGCGCTCTCCAGGATGGCTGGGATCACCTCTGCCTGCACTGTGGAGGAACATTTAGTCTCAGGTTAAGTGTGTGTATGAATGAGAGCTAGCACATGGTTAGAAACACCCATTGTGGAGACGTGTGGAAGTCAAGACAATTTTTAGTAATACTGCAGTACAAAGAGCCTCCTTGGCACGGCTCCGTTTGAATCAAAGGCTGTGCTCTAACGTGGCTCCACAGCGGACACATTTACTAGCCTCACCTGGAAAGAAGTGCTGGATTCCATTACTATGCAGGTTTTTCAGGAGCTGAGCACACAGCCCTGGGACATCAGAGATGGATATTAGGTTGTTTTTGATGTCTGTGTGAATGACGTGAGGCTCAGCAAGCCACTGGGGCAGAACTCTCTCCACCTGTGAAAAGAACGCAGTGTGAGGGAAAGTAAAAAGCCCTGTGGCGCTGCGAGTAATCGTGCTTCTCTCTACCTTTGGGACAGGTTTGCTCTCAAATCCTCCTACGAGTGTGAACCCAGGCAGAGTGTCTGTGGTGGTTTCAGGCGAAATATCTGCAACCCAGACAGACATTTGGATGTAAGCACTCCAACCATCTGCAGAGACTACAGCATGAACTAGGTTCTTTTTATCCTCACGCAACTTTTTACTGGCTTGATCGTCACAGAAAAAGTCTATTGTCAAAAGTCCTGGATTAATTGTCTGCACACTGCCCATCTCTGCTCCGACCAGCCGGCTGTTGCGTTTGTGGCGCTCCAAACACATGTTGCACAGCATAGCAACACGTCGTTTTTGACCAGGAAATAAAAAGCAGGACATATACCATATGGCCAAAAGCAGTCCCTTGTCTGTCTTTATATTTTTGTCAATATAGTGTATTTTACAGCATATGTACCAAATGTGTGATAAGGTGATAATACCCCAGGCTTTTAGACAGGCAGAATGAAAGATTAACTCAATGTCTTCATGCCTACATCACATGTGAGCATCAATAATTAAAAGAACCACCTGACTGGATCTCCTCCTGGTGTTGTATATTTGTCTCTTCAACAGGCGCCACACTACACGAAGCTACTGTTTCTGAGTGCCTCTTCTTGTGCTGCTGAGGCTCTAATCCACCATCTACGTCAGCCTTTCTTTTCTTTTGGGCATCCACCTGCTCTGCTGGGTGTTCATGGAGGTGTTCTCTCTGCTCAGCTGAATGCCGTTTCTGCTTTTCTTTAGCCTTCTTCTGCAGTTTAGCCAGCAATGCCTTAGACATTGTCTCCTTTGACACACTCCCATCTTCTTCCTCTCCAAGATACCTGAGAGTAAAACACATCCACAGTCACAGGTTGGCAAGTTTTGGTCAGTTTAGAAACATGCAACATTCAAGTTATTAAAGGTCTTTTTTCCCCCCAAGAACATTATGCAAAGCTAAAGAAATGCAGCAAACAGAGGAACACAGCAGCAGAAAGAACAGCTACTGTCATCTTCCTGCATTGTTCATATGGTCAGCAACCTGGAGATCCGGGATGACCATTCTAGGGATTTTCTCTCTGCATGACGTTATAGGGTCCGGTTTCAAAGCTGTCTGAGCTCTGCGTACTTAATGTGACCATTCAGCACTGGAACATCTGATATATGACAGGAGACCGGTGTTCCAGATTAACTGGTAGCCACTAACAAACCGACTGATAAACACTGTATACTTCATCTATTACGTTTGTAAGGTTACCTTAAAGAGTACACGATTGTCCCAGATGACCACAGCTACACATATATGATATCCAAACTCACTACGTCATCATTACAGATGATTTTCAAACTGAATTCATTTCCAGAGAAAAGACAGAGGCAGACTATGCTAACGGGATGTGATGTTACAACACTAGTCTAATATTAATGTGTAATATTTGTTCAAGACGTATTTCTTTGTTATGGAAAACAACATTAAACTCATCATGAACAATATGAGTGGCGATTTCTGGAACTTTGTGTATAACATTTGGCACTTCTTACCGATGTAGACTGAAAGTAAACACTCAGTAGCATTTCCTTTAGTTTAAAGGTGTATGTGCAAGACGCAAGAACAGAAAACACTTGAGTGCACGAAAAGTAAACTGCACGCTTTAGTTGTAAAGTGAAAACGCTGCAATCGGAGTAATAAGACGTACGACGGGAAAGATAACGAAGACAAGACTCTCCAGATAGTTGACTCTTGCTGTCCTGTGAACAGCATCAGTGTGGTGACGTTTGTTTGTTTGTCGTTTTCGCGGCTGCCTCGTGCACGGGAATATCACCAGGTAAACTCGAGACAGTTTTTAATATTGTATTGTTCAAGAGCAATAAGACTGACGGAGTGTGTTTCAGGTAACCTCACAAATGTCACAGATGAAATACTCAATGTTTATTTGCTGGCTTGTCGGTTGCGGTTCCTTAAATGCAAGTCTGCCACACATGTTTGACCGTCACCAGTTATTTGGCGATACCAGTTAAATCTGGAACACCGAAAGCTGCCACAGGCCAGTTTTATTCACTCCATCAAAGTGAGACAGAGTTATAAAGTCGGCTGTGACAATGTTCACATCTGTCTGGATATGTCCGTAAAGTGGCACACATCTGGATAAAAACTTTGTAAATTAAATATAAGATCTGAAACTAGCAAAGCAGGCCTACCTATTCACGAGAAACAGAGACATGTTAGCAGCAGAACAACGCGAACTTTATCAGATCTCCCATCCAAGCGTTTCCAAACGTGACAAACCCTGCATCCACCGAACCCAAAACACCTCCACTCTCTCGCGTGGTTCTGCACCAGGCGCAATTTGATGACGCCACCAAGGCTGGGCGCACATGTTTGTCGTCAGTCGGGCACGTCAATGTTGGTTTTGTGTTCATTCTCTAAAACTAGACTGCTTTAGTCTCATTGAGTGTCATATTCAGATCCATCACCTCAAACTGTCTGTTAAGATAGATTTGTAGAAGCACAGCATTAACCAAAACATAAGCCGATCATATATCGTCCTCGTTTCACACACACACAAACACAAATGGTCCAGTCCACGCGGAGATGTTGGCCAATCAAACGTCAGGAGCAAAAATTCAAACTGAGAAAAGCGCGTTGGTCTTCCTGCTCCATTTTGTGTTGTTTTTGGAGGTAGACCGAAGGAGCGAAGATGACAGAGGAGTCAGCGGTAAAAGTCTGCGTTCGAGTCCGTCCGCTTATTGCGAGGTGAGCCTGGACGGCGGCATAGCCGCGTTAAAAATTCCCGTTAACTGTTGACATTGCCCCGGTAGCGTCAGAGTCGGCTCTGTCGCTAAAGTGTTAGCAGTTAAGGCAAGTAAACGTCGCGTCTCTTTAATAAAGTTTCACAGACCAGGAAAAAAGCGTTCTTTCTTTCCACGGTGTCCCGACCAGAACAGATATGTCATACTAGTACCACTATCAAGCAAGAAAGAGTAAATGGAAAAAATAGTTTCTGAGCTAAAAACGAGTGCGAGGCAGCTAGCACACTGCGCTACCGGGGCTAAAAAGTGATTTCCGATGTTGCTGTGTGTTGTTATGTCTAATATCTTTACATCATATCAGAAAATAGACTGTAGTAAACATGATTTCTGAATGGATTATATATAAAGTAAAGAAACGAGCTGTTTTTTATCTCTATGACTGGGCTCTGTTGTACCCACATTATAATCAAGTGTTTTTTTTTTTTGGTCACTAAAATATGCTTATAGAAATGTGATGTAATATTTCTTACAATTTCTGCTGCCCTCTTGGCCAGATCAAATCTCTCTTGAATGTCAGAGCATGTTTTGCCCGGGTAAATAAAGGATATGTAAAAGTCACTTTCCAAATATTGATTGACCTTGTCTGGCTCAAAATACGTTTGACGTATTTTTGACAGATTGTAGGTCAACAAGTGTTTTAAAATAGTTTAATTCCCACAATCGCTTTTTGCCACAACACTGGAACAGCTGGCTGTGCAGCTGATTCAAGGAGTGCCAACTTTGGGAACGCTCAGAAGGGTTGGTGTGGTTTTCATATCATCTGCAGCGAAGTGAGAGTTCTCTGTCATTGTAAAAATGCCTGTTTGCTTCCAGCCTGTCCCTTTTGCACATTTAAAAGTACACAGCAGGAGATTAAATGACATTTAACTAACATTGGTTGTATGACAGACGCACAGTTTAGACAAAAGACAGCAAATACTCTTGGCAATGGGTTCTGCTACAACCCTCAATGCGCCTCTTGACTCTGCCCTGTCACTTACCTGGGCTCCAGACTGACACTAGGAGTAGATCAGCTTGTGACCCCTGAGACTGGGTTTGTTTACTCCCAGACGCAAACTGTGGATGTAAGACAAATGTGTTGACCACTACACTGTGAAGCGCTCTTCTTTTCCTTTAAGATAAAATTGATTGATTGAAAGCAACAAGAGGGTTGTCGATGCAGAGCAATAGTAACCTGTTGTTAAGAAAGCCTCTCACTGTTTCCGCTTATGTGTGGAATGTGTGTCTTTGTACAGGGAAGAGAGTGCATCTGAGAATGCAGAGCCTGTCCAGATTTTCTGGAAAGCTGACAAGAAATCAATTCATCAGATTGATGATGGAAATTCCACCAAGAGCTTCAGTTTTGGTCTGTATTCAAACATACATTTTAGTTTTGTTTCACAGTAATGTGAATGTGAACACTAACTTTTCTCTGATAACAGACCGAGTGTTCGCCGCTGATGAAACGACCAGTCAGCTATACAATGACATTGCAAAGCCTCTGGTTGTTTCCACTGTCGAGGGATACAATGGTATGCGCAGGAAACAATGTTTGATCCCTCGTTGGGCCGAATGGTTTCTTCTCTTACTTTCTGTGTTTGCTGTACAGGAACCATATTTGCTTACGGGCAAACTTCTTCTGGAAAGACCTTCACCATGATGGGGACCAGTCGCACCCCCGGAGTGATACCTCAAGCTGTGGAAGATGTCTTTCAAACTATTAAGAATGTAAGAATGGCCTCACATGTTTGAAACTTGGTGCGGTTGGTATCAGTCACTTTTAATCCTAAAGGGTCACTTCTCTTTCAACCCAAGTTTCCCAAGAAGGAGTTCCTTCTCAGAGTGTCCTACATGGAGATCTACAACGAGACTGTGACGGACCTGCTTGTCGACAGCTGGAAAAGAAAACCTCTAGAAGTCAGAGAACAAATCAATGTAGGTTGAGCATTTACATGACTAGATTCAGAACACTATTTAGAGGTTTGGTTCTCAGCATTTCTATGGTAATTTTAAATCGCTAGCAAAATTAAAGAAGCTTTTTAGCTACATATCTCAGACTCTAGGAGTGCTGTAATGCTATAAAGTGTAGTGTGCTGTTTTACATGAGCTTTGTGTGTTAATGATTACTGTTTGCAGAAAAACATCTATGTGGCTGATTTGACTGAAGAGTTGGTTACATCTCCTGCACAAGTCCTGGCATGGATTCGGAAAGGAGAAAGTAAGACTTGTGATGAATTCCAAGAGATGTTTTTTTTCTTAGTGCAGACCGTAACAACCAGGACATTTTCTGTACCGTCTCTCTCCAGAGAACCGACATTATGGAAAGACAAAAATGAACCAGCGGAGCAGCCGCTCGCACACTATTTTCCGGATGGTAAGCAGCATATAGCTACAGTCATGTGGGATTCTTTGGAAATGCATTTCTCACGATGGACTTTTTCTTAGATCCTGGAGAGCCGGGAAAGGAGCGACCCAGCATCAGGTGAAAGTAGTGATGGAGCCATCATTGTGTCTCATTTGGTAGGCTACCTCTCTTTCATCGCTGACCTGGTTTGTCTTCTTTCCTTTGTTGGGTAGATAACAGTTTTGCTTCATCTTGCAGAATTTAGTGGATCTGGCCGGATCTGAGAGAGCGAGTCAAACGGGAGCTGAAGGTAAGGTGCAGTTAAATACAGCGTTGGATATAATATTGGGGTAACCTTGCTATTGTATGCTGCATTCTACACATTTTTCAGCAATCCAGTAATCTTTTTCTGCTTTATTATGTTCTGTGTCCTAGGTGCACGTTTCAAAGAAGGCTGTAATATCAACCGCAGCTTGTTCACGCTCGGCCAAGTGATAAAGAAACTGACCGACGAAAACCAGAAGTAAGTAAATAATTGAGCTGACATTCAGTTCTCGATGTGGAAAACACCACACACCCCGCAAATATGATATTATAACAGTTCTTCCCTCACAGTACAATGTTGTGATTTCTAAAACTTTGTGATATCCTGATTATTGCAACAACATGTATTGTGATTTATCACTTTTTTCAGCTGCAAATTATGTCCTCCAAGTTAAACTTTGTCAGAATCTGTTTTGTCCAATAACATAGTTATCTTATTTCATTCATATTAAAAATGAGTTTTTCAAGCATGCCAACACTGTCAGTAAAATCTGCCAAAATGTTGCCTGAGGCTGTCAGTCTGTTATTGGACGAATAGCAAGGAGGTTGCTGTGTGATTGAACCATTAGCTTGTGGTAGCTTTGTCAAGGTAAGTTGTCTCGTATTGGATGGTTCTTCGGTTGAGCCGATTTAATGCAAGTTTGCTAGTTTGTTACCTTATCTCAGGATGGTTATGCGTGAGGTGAGAGTTTGTAGTATTTCCAGAGTATTTTAATGGTTTGAGATCCTGCTTGAAGCAGCCAGTCAGAAGATGGGTACACTGTGGACATGATCCACAACAATACTCAAGTAGGCTGTGGTGTTTAGATGATGCCCAAGTGTTACGTTTCATACTGTGTACACCCAGCCCCCTCCAACTAGCAGATGGCCCCGCCCCTCCCTGGGCCTGTTTCTGCCGGAGGTTTCTTCCTGTTAAAAGGGAGTTTTTCCATCCCACTGTTGCCAAAGTTCTTGCTCATAGAGCGTTGTCTGATTGTTGCCTTTTTTTCTGTATTATTGTAGGGTCTCTGACTTGCAATATAAAGAGCCTTGAAGCAGTTGTTGGTTTGGTGCTATACAAATAAAACTGAATTGAATATGGCCTTCGGTATTGCAGCAGAAATCAGGCAATGCTTTTCCAATCTTCTATTGTCCATTTTTACTTTCACTTTTAAACCCACGTGAATTGTAGCCTTGAGAGTTGCACCTGATGGTGCCCTCCTTTGGTCTTCTGTTTCACGGTGTCGTGCAATAGATGCTCTTCTCCACTTCTTGATTGGAATAAGTGGTAATTTGATTTGCTGCGGCCTTCTATCAGTTTCAAACTGTCTGTTCTGTGGCAACCAGGCGTTTTCACTCAGAAAACTGCTGCTCACTGAATATTTCCTTTTTAGATCATCCTCTGTAAATCCTAGAGAAACTAATGAAGTACTCTGACCAGCTCATCTGGCCATGGTCAAAGTACTGAAATAATTTTTCTTCATTATTCTTAGAACTTCAGCAGACCATGCTAGCTACCTGCTTGGCCTAAATGTTGCTGCCATGTAATTAGATAATTGTGTTTTAAGAAGCTGTTGGGTTGTTGTCATTTGTGTTGATCCAGTTCTGCTGTTGACTGCTCGAGGGTTTCATTAAAATCTGAAGCTATCCTTCTTTTAGCATGATTCCGCCTACTTTGGCAAGAGTCCTAGTTTCAGATGGGTTGTATGCCTCTTCTTTCTCCAAATATAAGCGGCATCTCTGTGAGCAATGAGCTGTAGTTTTGTCTCATCTGACCAAGGGATGCACTTCCAGTCCAATTTTTTTCAAAGGGCCAAAGAAGCCTTTAGAGAGCATGATTTCAGCCACAACAAAAATGAAGTGTGTATTTGTGTTGAACACTAAATGGAAAGTGCAGACATTACCTAAATATTTTCTCTTCAGGGGTTTCACCAACTACAGAGACAGTAAACTGACCCGCATCCTGCAGAACTCGTTGGGTGGGAATGCTAAAACTGTCATTATCTGCACCATCACCCCAGTCACTCTGGATGAGACCCTCAGCACTCTACAGGTAGGAACAACATGACTGACTGTTATGTAATCCATTTAAAAAAAAATGCTTTCAGACGAGAGATTGTGTAGTACAAACTTTATCGTCTTACACAGATGATAAAGTTAGTGTGAAATAAAAGTTAGCTGAAGCTTTGACGTGTGAACCACTGAGAACATAAACTGCTAAACACTTTAACCCACCTGCTGTGACTTCTTTGCACTAGTTTGCAAGCACAGCAAAGAAAATGAAGAACGACCCTCACGTGACAGAGGTGTCAGATGATGGGGCTCTGCTCAAAAGGTATCGTAATGAAATTGCAGAACTCAAGCGACGACTTCATGAGGCAAGTATCCCCACTTTTCCTCCTCTTCATCCAGCAGCACTGATCTGCACACACTGACCACTGCACAATCTCCTTCAGGTTTCTTCAGTCACACAGACCACTGTGACAGAGAAGGAGGTTCTCTCCCAGCTGCTCCAAGAGAAGGATCAGCTACAGAGAGAAAAAGAGGGCCTGAAAAGAAATCTGGCCAATCTCCTTGTGACTAGCTCAAATTTGGTCCCAGTGCAGAAGGTAACTGTGCTGAAACACGAAACGCAGTTCATTTAAACCTCTCTGTATGTTCATTTTAATCACAACATGTGTTCTGTACCAAGATGCCAAGCCGCAGGGTTACCTGGGGAGGAAAGATGGTAAAACTTGCCCATCCATCTGCCTTTGTGGGGAGTTTCTCTGACCTCAGCTTTGCAGAATCTTTCACTCAGAAGAGAATTCGGTCGGACTTCTCCTGCCTGATGGAGCTCGGTGAAGGTAACAAGGAGCACCAAGGATGAATATTCATGCCATGATGGAATTCTTTTGCTGGGGCGTTAGTTTTATTTTTTTTGTATTCGTGCTCTATTTTAACAGACGATGAGGACTTTGACTCCAACTGGGGAGTTATCGATGAGCCGTCAGATGAAATGGAAATGAGTAGAAGCTCTGTGACTGTTCGTAGCTTTGAAGACAGGTACGTGTCCGAGCAGTTCTGTCACCAATGAAGCCTCGTATTCTGAAACTTAAAAGCCATATCAGACACCAATCATTTATTTGTATATATTATAAAAACATGCCTGTGGGTTACCCTCAGTTGTCCAGAATTCACTTTACCCACTTCAAATGAGGAGAAATGCTCCCTTGGTCTGTACTGCTGCATTGTATTGTGATGGGTTAAGGGCCTTCTACGGCCCTGTCCAGCTCTCCTAGAGTAACTGCCTGTCTTCTTGAGACTGTCCTGGGAGACACCGCAGCCCTTCAGGCAGTGACATGTATTGATGTGCCAACCTGGAGGAGTTGGATTATCTGTGAAACCTCTGTGCGGTCCATGTATTCCCTTGTGCTACTGACCGTTGCCAAATGAAGTAGTGAAGGAATGTTGTTGTTGTTGTTGTTGTTGTTGTTGTTGAGTCAAATGTGTTGCCTGTGAACAATCAGTATTAAAAAGTATACTTGTGAGTGGGTGCTGGTACTCCTGTTGTTTCCTTTAGAAGGAAAAGAAAGAAATTTGGATACAGCAGAGGTTTCTTTGTGCTCACTAGCTGAACTTTGCAGAGGGAGTGTTCGTTGCTTCTTTCACCGGACTTCTTTTGAACTATTAGTCTGTTGGTTGCTTAATGGGCAATCTTCTGAGTTGTTAAAGGGCTTTGACAAGTCAGAAAACAGTTTCCATGGTAGCAACAATGGCTCTTGACTCTCTTTTTGCTGGTGTTTTCTTAAGCTGCAGCAAATTTACTTCTCAGAATCACTATAAAGAGGGCAAGGTGCAGAGTGGTGTACATGGACTGATTCTTATATAGCACTTTTCTGCTCTCCGTCTGCTATAACATGCCACGTTCGCTCAATGCTTTTAAGTGCTTTCTAAAATTCCCACACATTCATACTCTGATGGATGCATCGGGGAGCCAGGGATCGAACCACCAACCTTTCCGGTCAGTAGATGACCTGCTCTACCTCCTGACAGTTTAGCGGGACTCTGGATCAGTGTTTCATATCAGAGTTTGATTGTTGAAAAATTGGCATATCCATTTCTTAGTGTCAGTCAGAGGTTTGTTATGTCTGTGGTCTTCACTGGAATGTGTTTGAGCTCATGTGGTCCATGAAAAAGGACACTGTTGCCTCACAGCAAGAAGGTCCTGAGTTCAATTCCACCATCAGGCCGGGGTCTTTCTGTGTGGAGTTTGCATGTTCTCCCCGTGTTTGCGTGGGTTCTCTCCGGGTACTCCGGCTTCCTCCCACCGTCCAAAGACATGCAGCTTGTGGGGATAGGTTAATTGGATAATCCAAATTGCCACTAGGTGTAAATGTGCGAGTGAATGTGAGTGCGAATGGTTGTCTGTCCCTGTGTGTTAGCCCTGCGACAGACTGGCGACCTGTCCAGGGTGTACCCCGCCTCCCGCCCTATGACAGCTGGGATAGGCTCCAGTGCCCCCCGCGACCCTGAAAAGGATAAGCGGATGGATGGATGGATAGTTAGAGGCCCACCTGGACCCAGATGAAGGCCACGAGCCAGAACGCATCAGTCACTTAATAAAGCTGTTTCCTAATACTTCAAGTGTTGCTGGAGTCGTTGCTTCATTCACAATTACTATGTGCTGGTGTGTAACATAAACATGTCCCGGTCAGTGTTTTTTACGAGTCAAGAGCACACAATTATTTTTTTTTTTTTTTTTTTTTTTTTTTTTTTTTTTTTATTAACAGTCCCAGAGACTTCATGTCTCCTGATCGGCTGCAAGAACTTTCAGGCAAAGTGTCCAGTCTGGAGATGCAGCTGGAACAGGAGAGTCAGGAGAAAGAGGCGGCCCTGTCAAATTTAGATGTGTTAAAGGGCAGAGTGGCAGAGTTGCAGCTGCAGCTGGAAACAGAGGTGCAGCACAGACAGGAAGCACTGGAAAAAGTGCAGACTGGAGAACAGAGGAGAGCGGAGCTGGAAGCGCTGCTGCACACTGAAGCTCAGCAGAGGCTGGAGGCCACACAGAAGGCTGACATGTTGGAGCTGAGAGTGACGGACTTGGAGAGACAACTGGGAGAAAGCAGTGATGCAAACATTGACACAAATGAACAGGTATGCTGTGTTTGACTCGGGCTCTGTCTACCAAGCATCACATTATCATCACTCGTCTTAATATTCTGTTTTTCAGATGAGAAAAGAGTTTGCTGAGACCATCCAGCTTTGTGAAACTTTGGCTTCGGAGAAGGTAAGTGTAAGGTGAAGAGGTTATAGCAGTTACAGCAAATATCCTACTGCTTTCTGTAAAGGGGCAGACGGATTTTCAAACAAAGCTCACGCTGCACACTGCTCTAAACTCTCAGCTTTCTTAACACTCGAGCGTTGAAAGCCCTCGGTGCAGTCACGTGGAAACTACGGCGGTGTTAAACTGGATGAAACTGTTGCAGGACTTGGTGGCTGCAGAGCGAGACTACCTGAAACAGGAGCTGGGCATGTTTATAGAGCAAATGGAGCGTCTGGAGAAAGAGAAGGCTGCTGTTTTACAGGAGCTAGAGGAGAAGAGGGAGATGGACGAGTTCAAATCTCTAGAAGAGGGGTGCAGGAAGGAGAACGAGGTGAAACTCTCACTTATTCTGTTCAGACTTTCTCAGATCCACTGACAGCAAAGTTTCACAGAGCTGTTTATCAAATACGTTTTCATCTCACTGTGTTCTCTTTGCTTCTGGAAACTTTCAGAAAGAGCTAGAAAATGAAATCGTAAGCTTGAAGAAAGCTGTAGAGTCCTCTGAACTCCAGCGCATGCAGCTCCAGGTAAGATGAGTGGACGTGTAGAGTTAATTGATCCGAAACACTTTGATTTGATTTGTCTTTAAGCTTTTGTTTCCTCTTTTGAAAGAATGATATCGAGACTCTGACTGAACAGCTGAAGAAGAAGGAAACAGAATTTGCACATGAGATGGAGAACCTGGTACGGCCAGTATTTCTGTCACGTGACGTGGAACATCATGTAGATGTGACACTGTGCAGAGTGTGCATCTGTCACATGTTAGAAACCAGCAGCACCTCATGCTCAGAGCATCCGTCTGTCTGGAGCAGTAGATGGGCCAACACTGATGTGTGTGTTTGTGCTTAATATCAGTTTGTCACTAACCTGGAATAAACCAGGCTGTTCTCATGGAAAGTGTGCTTGCTTACACTTGCTTACAATCTTAGCAGGCTAACATGTCTCATCTGAGTGCTGACAGGGGGCTGAAAGCAGCAGCAATCCGACAGTGACACAAGCTAACTGCTTCATGTTTTCTTGTTTCAGGGCAGTAAGGACTTAGTGCAGGAGGTGCTGAAGCTTCGCCGCTCTCTGGATGATGCAGAGCTGCTGAGCAGAGACACAAGGAAGGATTGGGCTGTCCTACGCAGTCGCAGCATTTCTCTGGAGGAGACAAATGTATGTAATCAAACACTAAAATAACAAATTCTTTTTTGCAGCACATCTATACTTATTTTAAAAATATTCCAGGAATTGCGGGCCAACAATGGCAGCTGTAAGCGATTAATGAATCTCCTGCTTCTTGACGATCTCGTCCAGGTGACTCTGACTGCCAGCCACGAAAAAATGGAGGCAGAGGTGAAGAGTCTGCGTTTTCAGCTGGAGACTGAGAAGTCGCGTTACAGAAAGATGCAGAGCGATCTCCAGAAGGAGCTGAATGTCGCATTTGATGAGAACACCAAGCTCACCACTCTGCTAGATGGCAACGTGCCTAAAAGTAGGTTTCCACGTGTTGCGTTTATAGACTGTAGCCCATCATACGAACCTGCCCCTCGTAACATCTGCTCCTTCTCCAGATCTGATTGACAGCATAGAGCTTGAGAGAACCGTGGCCAATCTGAATAAAGAGTTGATGGCATCTCGTCAAGTGGAGACTGCTTTGAGAGCTCAGCTGGATGAGCTGGCTGCATGTCAGACTCTCCCAGATAAAGTGGACGCCTTGGTAAAGCAGGTAAGGCCCAAATATCCTCTAAAGCCAATCTGACCATCCAGTTGTGGGGGAGCATGAGCACGTGTGCAGAGGGTCATAACTAGCACCAGAGGTTATTCAAACAGAAAGTGAAGCAGCTACTGGGCTCTTCATCCTAAATGAACAAATATTTGCTGCAGCTGCTGAGACAATTGTGAGGACAGGTACTTGTTCGGTGTACTCGGTGGAAACATTCGAAAGTACAGGCATGCTATAATATGTATATAATATATATGATATAATAATAAGTCAAAGGGAAAGCCTTTCAGTGAGGCTGAGGGAGGTGTCTGCTTAGTCATCCAGGATAAAAATCTCTAGATCGGGCTTAAAATGATACCAAGTATACTAGTCCTCCAGAGTGTGTCCAGTTATGTCTGAAGAGACAAAAATTTATACGTACAGGTTTCCAAACAAGTGTCATGTTTTCCTTCAGCTTGAAGGAAGTGAGCAGGAGCGAGCAGCGCTGGAAGGAAAACTGAGCGAGGTGCAGCCGCTGATGAAGGATTTGGAGGAGAAGCTTGCTGACAGCGAAGCTTCCAGAAGCACCGAGGAGGAGATTAGCAGAGAGCTTCAAGAACAAGTATGACACTGATAGCTGCTCTTATTACAGCTGAGCACATGTGCAACTATTAGCCCATCAACAGAAAGAGTTAAAATCATTCGATAATACAGTTTTACAGTTCAGCTGATATCATTCAACTGCACCTGTGAGTGTCTTGAAGACTGTGATTGTATGTATTTATATAGATCAGCCAGTTAAATGAAGAACTTCGGTGTGTGCGAGCCGAGAAAGCCGAGCTCCTGTCCGAGCAGAGCGCTGCTGATCGGAGGTTTGCAGAGGAGACGGAGAAGCTGCTCTCTGCTGTAACATCTGTGACCGCAGAGAGAGACGAGCTCAGGGTGAAGCTGCAAGAACACGTGGACAAGGTGAGAGAGTGGTCAGCGTTTCTGTAAATATGACTCTGACATTAACGATGGTTGCATCCTCTGTCAGGACAACCAGATAACACTGGAATCTCTGTGAATTGCCGCTTTACCCCGGTGGAGGTGTTTGAGTCCTCAGGAGCCATGTTGTCAGGGGTCTTAGAGATGGGTTAAGAAGTTCAGTCACTGGGGTGGAGCTCAGAGTAGAACTGCTGCTCCTCCACATCAAGAGAAACCAACTGAGGCGGTTCAGGCATCTGACAAGCTGGTCTGGGTCTTACTAGGAGGCGCCCCAGCGTGCACCCAGGACATGCTCCGAACATTGAATCTCTCGACTGACCTGACCTGTGTTACCCTGGATAAGTTGGAGGGGGAGGTCTGGCTCCTCTGCTTAGGCTGCTGTCCCTTTAACCTCGCCTGGATGAGCAGGAAAAAACAGTTTTCTGTTTTATGAGGCCTTCTGCTGACCTGTTTATCTGTTTGGATGTGAACTGTGTTGTACAGTGCTTTGTGACTTTTATGTGTGAAAAGCAATACACGAATAAGTTGTTACATGATGTTTGTTTGTTTTCCAGGTTGCTGAGACCCAGGTTGTTCTACAGTCTGTTCAGGATGAGCTCCAAGAGCAAAAAGAAAAGAATTCAGATCTCGTGAAAGCTCATGAGCAGAAAGAGTCTGATTTAGGGGAGAAGGTAAGTGATATGTTATTTCAGGCTTGTTGTTCAGTGTGGTGTGTGGACTCTAAATGAGTCTTCGAGTCAGAATTGTGACAGCTGGAAATGTGACAGATGCTGAGGCTATCACAGGACCTGCAGTGTGTGCGAGATGAGAAAGAGGCGCTCCTGATGACGACCTTTCAGAAGGAATCGGAGGATGTGGAGAAGCTGAGCGCTACCTTGGCTTCTGTCACTGCTGAGAGAGACCAGCTCAGGACGGACATGCAGGAAAATGTGGAAATGGTAAGTTGCTGTGTCTGCTCTTCCTTCCGTGTTACTGTTTTTTCTGTCAGGTTTGTGTATATATGTATATATGTATGTGTGTATGCATGTATACACACACACACACACATACACATACACATACACATATACATACATACATACACACATACATATATATATATATATATATATACACACACACACACACACACATATACACACACGTGTGTGTGTGTGTGTGTGTATATATATGTATATATATGTTCCTTTTCTTTTCTTTACAGATGATTGAGAATCAGGAGGAACTGAGGACGGCCCTGGAGCAAAACCGCGAGCAAAAGAAGCAGATCAAAGAGCTAGAAGCACAAATATTGAAGCTGGATGGGCTTCCCAGTGAGCGCAATGATCAGCTGGTGGAACTGCAAACACGTGTAAGACTTTCGGGGTGCTTTTCTCTGTGTAGCGTGCATGGTCAGGAATAGTGTGATCTCTAACCACACCCAATTATAAAAGTCAATTTTTTTCAGTGACCGCTGCCTCTTTTAAGTAATGAAGTATTAAGCACATGGGAGGAGAGTACATTGCAGCTTTCAAGCAGCACTACAGAATGCACAGATGAAACTCTTTTCTGTGCTTTAAAATGTAAGTGGAGCTTGTTGGGGTTGTTTAAATGTATGTTTTCACTGACAGATAAAGGCTTTGACTGAGGAGCTGGAGAGTGTGAGAGCAGAGAGAGACAGTCTGCTGTCTGAGAAGGAGCTCAGCACTCAGACCTCCACAGAGGAGATGGAGAAGCTGCTGTGCAGAGTGACGTCTGTCAGCAAGGAGAGAGACGAGCTGCAGGAGATCCTGGAGGGTCTGAGGCAGGAGAAGCAGCAGCTCCAAGCAGAGCTGGAGGACAGGGTGGAGACGGTTTGTAATCAGTCCATTTATTTATTGATTCCACCCTCTCTTTTTTTTTTTTTTTTAAACACAGGCATGTGTTTGCTTATCAGTAGACTGAAACATTATCTTGAGATTTTTTTGACAATAAGAGAAATGTCACTTAGCAGCAGCATACAAACCTGCCTGCTCGGGGGCAAGAAGTAAACAAAAGCCTGGCTCTTTGCTTTCCCAGGTACAGCAGCTGCAGGGTGCTCTGCAGGCTGTCACAGAGCAGAAGAGCCAGTTGGAGGGTGATCTGCAGCGTAGTACAGTCACGGTGAGGGGTTTGTTCTTGGTCACACTGGGAGTGTCAAAGATTTTGTCTTTCATTTGTTGAACAAATAAATTATTTTCTCTTTTTATTTTTAGGCTGCTGAGACTCAAAGTCTCATGCATTCCCTTCAAGAGCAGCTCGAAGAACAAAATAAAAACTGCGATCTTGAAAGAGTTAGCCAAGAAACGCAGGCTCAGCTGAAACTACAGGTTTGTTGCCTGCAACATGTTTCACTAAGCTGGATAACTGCTGTGCCTTACAGATAATTGACCATGTTTTCTTACTTTCAGGTCGAGGAAACCAACTGTCTTCTTCAGTGTCTTCAAGAGGAGCTAAAGGAGCAGAAACAAAAGCTGTCTGATCGTGTGCAACTCTATGAGCAAAAGGAAGTCGACTTTACACAGCAGGTGACTTACATCAACTAACATTTATCGTTAATGAATGAAGTTTTTAAATTTGCTCTTTTGTCTTCAACAATAATTTGGGTACCTTTCCTTTAACAGATAACAACCCTCTCTGAGGAGCTTGACAGCGCCCGAGCAGAGAGAGATGCCCTGTTGCTTCAGAAGGAACTGGAGAGCAGACCGAGCAGTGGCAAAGATGCAGGCAGTACCCTCCAGTTACAAGAGCTCACAGACCAGGCAGGACTATTTTTCTATACTTGCATTATTCTAACGTGTGTACAGTCAGCAGGTTTACTGTGTGCATCCCTTTAAACAGTGAAAGACATGAAAATGGTGGCTGAATGTAATAAAGTCACAGTTTGGACTAACCTTTGTCCTTCTGCACAGATTCAGAGACTGACTGAGGAGCTGGAGAGTGTGAGAGCAGAGAGAGACAGTCTGCTGTCTGAGAAGGAGCTCAGCACTCAGACCTCCACAGAGGAGATGGAGAAGCTGCTGTGCAGAGTGACGTCTGTCAGCGAGGAGAGAGACGAGCTGCAGGAGATCCTGGAGGGTCTGAGGCAGGAGAAGCAGCAGCTCCAAGCAGAGCTTGAGGACAGGGTGGAGACGCTGCAGTCTGAGGTCTGTGATTGACAGTGGCAACAAGTGGCAGCAGATGGTTGCCCCTTCCTCAGCCTGCTTCTGCTGGAGGTTTCTTCCTGTTAAAAGGGAGTTTTTCCTTCCGTCTTTTGCCCAAGTGCATGTTGATAGGGGCTTTCTTTATGGTACAATATGAAGCCTATTTTCTGCACAGTGATGTGTGTTATATAGACACGAATTACTGTCGATATCAACTGTGATGAAGAAGTAAATTCAACGCATGCACAGTGATGAGGAAAATGTCCTCCTTCAGAGAAAACATCTTCTCTGTGTTTTTGGCTTCATCAGATTATCAGACTCCGTACTGTTAGTTTCACTGATCCATCTACATATTAAGTCTAGTGATTCTCCCAGGACTGATACAGGTGTAGCAGTCCAATAGTAGCTTTCTTCATGTATTTGTTTATTACTGTAAGACTCGCTGGTATTCACCTTGTCCACTGGATTGATGTCTTTCTGTCCTTCTACCCATCCATGTGACCGTAAGGAATAATACTGGTGGCGAACGTGTCCCTGCCTTATTCCACGCTGCTAACAGCAATACAATACTTTCTGACCTCAGGAGGTTCTCAGTCGGCCTTTTAGCATCCGTAGATCCTAGTTTTCACTGGGAGGTGTTGTACTGCCACGTTAGCTGCGTTTCTGTCTCATGGACTTGTTGTAGTCTTTTTGGATTTTCTCATGTTAATGACATTTAGTTTCAAGATGCCCTCAGTGCAAGAGGAGCTGTTTGTGCAGAAAGACAGGGTCACTGATCTGCCTATGTTCTTTAAATCAGCAGGTTCATGTCTTTTTATCTCGCTTCTGTAAACATCAATAAAATTTCATTTAAGTCAAAAAGCCAATTCTGTCTTTTACAGATAAGGACTCTGACTGATGGACTGAAAATGGCTGAAGCAGAAGGAGCACGCCTGCTGTCTGAGAAGGAGCTCAGCACTCAGACCTCCACAGAGGAGATGGAGAAGCTGCTGTGCAGAGTGACGTCTGTCAGCGAGGAGAGAGACGAACTGCAGGAGATCCTGGAGGGTCTGAGGCAGGAGAAGCAGCAGCTCCAAGCAGAGCTGGAGGACAGGGTGGAGATGGTAAAAACTTAACCAAAATCAGAATTTTAGTATTTATTTTTTAGCCCGGTTGGGTTTTCTGATGAGCGCACACAGTATGATTTTTGCCTTGTACGCCATCACCATCATGATCCTAAATGTTGGATTTTAAATCAATTTTAAATTTAAAGATTGTTTTTACTGGCCTGGGTCTGCTGGAGGTAACTTCATGTTAAAATAGAAGAAACCTCCAGCAGAGCTGTCACCAAAGTGCTCACTCATAGGGGGTCATGTGATTGTTGGGGTTTTCTGTTTTCTTTGTATTATTGTAGTGTTTACCTTACACTATAAAGCAGAAAAGCGCTATATAAAAACAATTTACTTTTATTTAAAATCTACCTGCACTACTTTTGTGTTTGCATTTGACTTACAGCATCTCACTGGATATATTGTATGTTTCAGTAGATTCACACTTGGTATGTCATCAGCAAATGGTAAATGGACTGGTCCGTATGTAGCGCTGTTCTACTCTGAGGACTCAAAGCGTTTTATACACCTTGCCTCATTCATACAAGCACCTTTTTTTTTATGCTTAAGTGCTGTCTATCTAATATCCACATGTATTCATAGAGCAACTTCTTGTTAGTGTCTTGCCCAAGGATATCTGGCATGAAGAGAAATGCCAAGCTGCAAGCATCAATGCTCACAATGACATCGCTCCTGGCATCACTAGAATACCCCTCTACCACGATGTGGTGGTCATTCACTATTTGCAGCAGTATTGAAACCAACTGTGTTGCCTTTGCCTCCTTCAGCTGACACACAAGTTTACACAGACAGACACAGAGCTCGTCCCCTCACTAACTAATGAAGTAGTTGATGTTTGTCGACACTTTAGGAGGAATTTTAGTGATCAGTAACACTAAGCTAGTAACCTATTAAACAGTTGTCAGTCAGTTATATATGAGTCTGTACATTGTTACGTTGCTCCGCCTATCAAAAAGCCTGCACCTGCGCAAGTATATCACCTATCAACGGTTATCGGACTGACGATTGTCAAATGGAAAAGTTTTACATATCGCCCAACCTTAATTTAGCGAGTTCTCTGATATCTTTATCAAGTTTGAAATTCTGACATCGTGACGGGATATCAGATTTAAAGAGATCCATCCTAAACCAGAGCAGTAGAGCCAACTGCAGAGTAACATTCAACAATTCAAACCAGTGTTTTAATCTCTGCAATATCCTGATCAATAAGGAATATTAATTATTATAAAAAAAAAACTTAACAGAAGAAATTTTAATGTGGTTTTCCTTGTAGTTGTTTTGTTATCCATGCTTTTAAAATTAAAACATCAGTTATTTGTGGCAAAAATTATAGGAATCTTGTACAAGGAAAGAAATTATACCATAGCTACGACATAACCACAAACCCATTAATAAAACTCTTTATTTGTAACTTGCACCTCCCTACAAGTGTCACACATGGCCTGTTCCATGCGTTGAGTCCTCACGTGCAATTCTAGCCAATGTTTTACTGAAGTTTTTGAATTTATCAGAGTCGACTTGCATAGTCATGATGGGTAAAACTTTTCAGATGACTGAGAACCAGGAGGAGCTGAGGGTTTCTCAGGAGAACATCAGAATCCTACAAGATGAGATGAACCTGCTGAAGAGTGAAAAGGCAGAACTGGAGAGCAGACCGAGCAGTGGCAAAGATGCAGGCAGTACCCTCCAGTTACAAGAGCTCACAGACCAGGCAGGACTATTTTTCTATACTTGCATTATTCTAACGTGTGTACAGTCAGCAGGTTTACTGTGTGCATCCCTTTAAACAGTGAAAGACATGAAAATGGTGGCTGAATGTAATAAAGTCACAGTTTGGACTAACCTTTGTCCTTCTGCACAGATTCAGAGACTGACTGAGGAGCTGGAGAGTGTGAGAGCAGAGAGAGACAGTCTGCTGTCTGAGAAGGAGCTCAGCACTCAGACCTCCACAGAGGAGATGGAGAAGCTGCTGTGCAGAGTGACGTCTGTCAGCGAGGAGAAAGACGAGCTGCAGGAGATCCTGGAGGGTCTGAGGCAGGAGAAGCAGCAGCTCCGAGCAGAGCTGGAAGACAGGGTGGAGACGCTGCAGTCTGAGGTCTGTGATTGACAGCTCCAGCTATTCTTCTCTCCTTTTCTTCTCTTCCCCTCACCCCAGAACCAGTGGCAGCAGATGGTCGCCCCTCCCTCAGCCTGCTTCTGCTGGAGGTTTCGCCTTGTTAAAAGGGAGTTTTTCCTTCTGTCCTTTGCCAATTGCATGTGGATAGGGGCTGTCTTTATGGTACAAGAAAAACACATCTTTTCTGTGTTTTTGGCTTCATCAGATTATCAGACTCCGTACTGTTAGTTTCACTGATTCATCTACATATTAAGTCTAGTGATTCTCCCAGGACTGATACAGGTGTAGCAGTCCAATAGTAGCTTTCTTCATGTATTTGTTTATTACTGTAAGACTCGCTGGTATTCACCTTGTCCACTGGATTGATGTCTTTCTGTCCTTCTACCCATCCATGTGACCGTAAGGAATAATACTGGTGGCGAACGTGTCCCTGCCTTATTCCACGCTGCTAACAGCAATACAATACTTTGTGACCTCAGGAGGTTCTCAGTCGGTCTTCTAGCATCCGTAGATCCTAGTTTTCACTGGGAGGTGTTGTACTGCCACGTTAGCTGCGTTTCTGTCTCATGGACTTGTTGTAGTCTTTTTGGATTTTCTCATGTTAATGACATTTAGTTTTAAGGTGTCCTCAGTGCAAGAGGAGCTGTTTGTGCAGAAAGACAGGGTCACTGATCTGCCTGTGTTGTTTAGATCACCAGGTTCATGTCCTTTTTATCTTGCTTCTGTAAACATCAATAAAATTTCATTTAAGTCAAAAAGCCAATCCTGTCTTTTACAGATAAGGACTCTGACTGATGCACTGAAAATGGCTGAAGCAGAAGCAGCAGCACGCCTGCTGTCTGAGAAGGAGCTCAGCACTCAGACCTCCACAGAGGAGATGGAGAAGCTGCTGTGCAGAGTGACGTCTGTCAGTGAGGAGAGAGATGAGCTGTGGGAGATCCTGGAGGGTCTGAGGCAGGAGAAGCAGCAGCTCCAAGCAGAGCTTGAGGACAGGGTGGAGATACTGCAGTCTGAGGTCTGTGATTGGCAGCTCCAGCTTTTCTTCTCTCCTTTTCCCCTCACCCCTTGGTCGCCCCTCCCTCAGCCTGCTTCTGCTTTCTTCCTGTTTAAAGGGAATTTTAACAGAATTTTTTTTGTTGTTAAGGTCTGGTTACAGATACAAAGCAAAAAACTATGTGTAAAACTCTGCGCTTAACTTCCTTGGCTGTGTGTGAGTTTCAACTTACGAGTACGAATTTTGACCCAATTTTTCCTCCTTTCAGCTGATTGGGCAATGTCCATGTAAATCATAAACTTAACAATCCAATCAGAGAACAGATGAGTTTGGCTGTTAGTGGGGTGCTTTACTGCTTTACTTCAGGTCCTGGAAGGGTAAGTGCCCTTTCACGTGCCAGCGTTTTCCTTCATCACCATGAATGAAAACATTCCGTGTATGTCAGAGTTCGGTGAGTTTTTTGTCAGAGGTTTAAGTGCTTACACAGGGACCTCCAGAGCCTTTTCAACAGCTCTGTGGACTTCAGGGGGAAAGCTGTGTTGTGGAAATGACACACTCTTCACTAGTCGAGATAGTTACAAAGCTTTCTTCGTTGTGAATGAGCGATACATGTTTTTTATTGAACATTTAAAGATAATACAACACAAACTCTTGTAGAGGATATAAAGTCAGAGAGATCCATGCTGTGAAACGACAAGGAGCAGGCGCATCTAGTACACGTAGAACTGCCGCAAAAAAAACGACAGAGCGCAGTGGCCAGCGCAACAAATTTTGGATCCTTAGCTGCCGCGTCCGTTGTCAAAGGGCCTTTATGCTGCGCAGTGTGACTCGCAGCAATGGTCCCTGGTCAGCCCTGACTTTGTGTTAAAGTAGTACTAAAGTAATAATGGTATTTCTAACCACTGGTACACCACAACTTTATCCTTTCAACAGCTACTGAAAGTTAAGGGACCTACCTTGTATGAGCCTTATGGGATATTCATATAGAGATCCTCCAGCTTTTAACTGTATTCCCCTTCCAGGACCTGGAGCTCAGTAAAGCGCCCCAGCAACAGCCAAACCCATCTGTTCTCTGACTGGATTGTTAAATTTGTGATTGACATGACATTGACCAATTAGCTGAAAGGAAGAAAAACTGGGTCAAAATTCATACTCATAAGTTGAAACGCACACGCAGCCAGGGAGGTTGAGC
The DNA here is from genome assembly GCF_001858045.2 of Oreochromis niloticus. Taxonomy (NCBI): domain Eukaryota; kingdom Metazoa; phylum Chordata; class Actinopteri; order Cichliformes; family Cichlidae; genus Oreochromis; species Oreochromis niloticus. The sequence goes on along the minus strand of NC_031980.2, from coordinate 28,839,529 downwards.
ACAGTTTTACATGTAGTTTTTTCCTTTGTATCTGTAACGAGACCTTAACAAAAACTATTTCTAACTTGTGTAAATATTTTTTACAAACACAAATCTTTTTAACACACACACACAAATTCTCATCTATAGATGCACAAACATAAAATTTTCAGATATTTTGGTTTACAAGGTTACAAAACTCAGTTCACAACTAAGCATTTGATTTAAAAGTACAAAATATTTATGGCCACAATTTGAGCCCATAAAAATGTCCTCCTTCAGAGAAAACAACATCTTTTCTGTGTTTTTTAGCTTCATCAGATTATCAGACTCTGTACTGTTAGTTTCACTTATCCATCTATATATTAAGTGTAGTGATTCTCCCAGGACTGATACAGGTGTAGGTCTTTCTGTCCTTCCACCCATCCATGCAACCGTAAGGAATAATACTGGTGACGAACGTGTCCCTGCCTTATTCCACGCTGCTAACAGCAATACAATACTTTCTGACCTCAGGAGGTTCTCAGTCGGTCTTCTAGCATCCGTAGATCCTAGTTTTCACTGGGAGGTGTTGTACTGCCACGTTAGCTGCGTTTCTGTCTCATGGACTTGTTGTAGTCTTTTTGGATTTTCTCATGTTAATGACATTTAGTTTCAAGATGCCCTCAGTGCAAGAGGAGCTGTTTGTGCAGAAAGACAGGGTCACTGATCTGCCTGTGTTCTTTAAATCAGCAGGTTCATGTCTTTTTATCTTGCTTCTGTAAACATCAATAAAATTTCATTTAAGTCAAAAAGCCAATTCTGTCTTTTACAGATAAGGACTCTGACTGATGCACTGAAAATGGCTGAAGCAGAAGCAGCACGCCTGCTGTCTGAGAAGGAGCTCAGCACTCAGACCTCCACAGAGGAGATGGAGAAGCTGCTGTGCAGAGTGACGTCTGTCAGCGAGGAGAGAGACGAACTGCAGGAGATCCTGGAGGGTCTGAGGCAGGAGAAGCAGCAGCTCCAAGCAGAGCTTGAGGACAGGGTGCAGATGGTAAATTAGTGCTATTCTAACGTGACTGAGAACAGGAAGAGCAGCCTGGAAACTTGATGCAGACCGCTTTGTAGCACTTTGATCACCTTTTCTCATTCATCTGCAGATCTCAGCCATCCAGGACAAGCTGAGTCAGCTGGAACAGCTGAACATGCATCAGCAGTCTGAGAGAGGAGAGCAAGAAGCCAAGCTGCAACAAGACGTAGGTTCCAGTCATTTTCTGCTCGTTTCAACTGTGGTGCTGTTAGAACTGAGAGCGTAAATATGAAGCTACACTACCAGATGCTTACATTAGCATGAAAGCTGTGGGGAAGCTAGCCCGACCACCTACCACTAACACACATTTATTGTTACAAATGCACGTCGGCATTCCCTGCATAAGTGTACCCTAACCTCTGCAGCCTGACCAACAAGGAAGAAGTAGATGTAGATTTACTGAGTGCTCTCTGTTTTCGATCCTCCATCTGGTGATTTATTTTTTTTTTTGATTTTTTTTTTTTTTGTGACAATTATCTAAACATGGATGAGCCCCACTTTCAAAAACTTTTCCATTGGTAGCACTGTTGTTAGCTGTGATGCATGCTCACACCTTGACCTGCTCTGTTTTTGTCAGATACTGCAGCTTAAAGAACAAGTTCAGATGCACACAGAAAGACGTGCTCAGGCTGAAAGTGAAGCAGATGCAGTGCAGCAGGTGAGTCCTTGCTCTCATTTGTTTCCTCTTTTTAGAACCATAACTTTGGATTATGATAATGCAGTCCACAGCTCCTCTAATCTGCATGCCGAATTATCCTTGGGCAAGACACTGAACATAGTGTGCGGGTGACTGAGACGTGTGATGTAAGCACCAGTCCATTTATGATTAAAAGCTGAGGACTGAGTTGGAGAGTGCTGATACTCCCTGTCTTGTATGGCAGGGACACAAACATGGCGCTCTGTTCAGTATTGCTGTAGAACAGTGGTTCCCAAAGTGTGAACTGGGGCCCCTAGTGGGCTGCAGTAATAATGCCCCTTTTCCATTATTCCCAACTCGGATTGACTGGTGTGAACGTGTGTGAATGCATTCATCAGAGCTCAGGTAAAGTAGAAAGGCACTATATTTAGGTGGACTGGAGGGAATCTCATATTTTGGCAAGCTTGTCAGAAGTGACATTCTTTAAAAGAGAGAGCTTCTACAGAGATGAAAAGCTGGAATGTCAATTACTCGCAAGAATAAAATCGGCGGCATATAGCGGATGGCCAAATGCTGACTGTGATTTTTATTTTTATTTCTAGTTGCTCAGCGAAGCGAACGCAACCATCTCTGCTCTCAGAGAGCAGATCAGTAGGTCAGAGCCGAGCACCAGCGAGGCTAAGGAGCTGCTGTCGTCACGACTGCAAGACTCCACCAGACAGCTTGAGGTAACGGCTTAATTGACTGCTCTGCAGCTCAAATGTCTTTCTAGCATGCAGTGTGATCAGAACTCTGATGCCACCTGGTTCTTGTCATTATAGGAGTCCTTCAAAAGCTTCCAGCAATTCATAGATACTTGTTGTAGTTATGACAATATAACTCAGGACAAGGGCCTGAGGGACCGGCGTTCCCTGAAGCATCCTCTTCCCAAGGCCACCAAGGATGCCTATGATGCGGTCTTTCAGCTGGGACAGTCAACTGATGAAAATCTCAGGAAAATTCAAGTAACTGGTTGTAGTTTGACTGTACTACAAATGTCCTAGATGTGCTGGTCTTTGAATGAAGTCATCTCTGGTCCTTTTCCCACAGGAGCTGCTGCGTGTGAAGGCACTTGGCTACAGGAACATTTTTGAGGAGCTGGTGAAAAAAGACTTGGCCATCTTTGAGGAGAGACGGCTGCAGGATGTGCTTCTATGCAGAGCGCAGGGGCCCAGCTACTCTGTTCAAGTCGAGGGCTTTGACACACTGTGGGAGCAGAGACTGCCTGAGCTGCTGGACAGGAGGCAACTTTACATGGAGGTGAGTCTTCTGCCCTGCCCCCTGAAACACTTGGAAGCTCTCTCTGTCCCATTCAAAGAAACCGGATTCTGAGAAGTTGGAGTAGAAGACTTTACTTTACTGTACTTTTCTGGTGTCTACTTTATCATTATTAGTCACATGGTGTATAACAAGCAGGCAGCAGCTGTCTTGTCAGTCTTGCCTCACAGGTTGTTACTTGTTGAAGCTGGAGACAGATTTGATTTGGCTGCCTCCTGTTCATGTGCATCCACTTCTCCACCACTGATACTTTATGGTGACTCTGCTGATTTTGTAGAAAATGAGCAGCATTTTGGAGAAGCTCTGGGACAACATGACCTCCTACCTCCATGAGCTGAAGGGTGAGATTCAAGAGCGATTCAAGTTCAATAAGCAGCTGCAGGTCCTGATCACCAACCAACCAATTAGCTTCAGTGGGCTGGACAGCATCCTGAAGCCGGAGACTGACCGCAGAGCGGCGGGGACACAAAGCAAGAAATGTCTTCTGCAGGTCAGTTGACGTGTTTGACAAAGATTTCTCTGAATGGATAATTCCAGCTCTCAGAGTGAATCAAATGATTGGCTCTTAACCTAGATGCATGTCACAGACTGCTTTGGGAATTGGTTAGTTAGGATTAGAAGGAATCTTTTAAATGATATTTACCGCATTGCTCTTTTTTTCCACCTACCTCCCACAGAGTATCACTGATGAGCAGAAGGGTCCGTTTGAAGAGCTAAAACAGCTGGAGGCTGAGGCTGAGACTCACCTTAGGGAGGTGAAAAGCAAAAGTTCCACTTTGCTGCAGGCGCTAGAGGATGGAGCGTTTCTGACAGTCGCAGCTCTACAGAAGGAAACCCAGCAGCTAGCTTCTCAGCTGAAACATGCAGAGGAAAAAGTGAAAGTGTGTTTGCCACACGGTTTCTTATTTCTTTCCTACTCTTGTTCAAAGCAGTTGAAACATCACTTAATACTGGGTGATGTGTTTCTTCATTACCATGAAAACACAGAGTCTCTCACACACACACACACACACACACACACACACACACACACACACACACACACACACACACACACGCGCTTAAAGACACCAGCTTGCTACTAGAAATCAGAGCATCCAGTGGTGGATTCATTCACCACCTAACCTAGTCCCCGACCAATGCACTGTTTGTTTTGGTGAAGTTGAGAGCCACAGATAATAATGAAGAATGTGTTTCACCTTCAGGCTCTGCGTATTCAAAATGAGCAGCTGGAGGAGGCGCACATCAAAGCTGACGCCAACGTTTCCAACCACAAAGAGGCAACGCAACTCCTGCAGACTGAGCTGCAGGACAACCGTGCACTAGTTGAAGAGAAAGAGAACACTATACAAGCTCTGAAGAGCAAAATTCGAGAATCGGAGGTATGTTGGTTTCATATAACAGCGCAGCTGCACTTCATTTTGGTTATCTGACTAACAAGTAGCTGGAACGATGATCTTTGTCCTTCCTTGGTTCAGAAAAAAACATCACCCAGTGTGGCTGAGCTGGAGAAGCTTCAGACCAAGCTGTTGCAGTTGGAGATGAAGCTCAGCTCGGCATCCGACGAACACAAACGAGAGTAAAGAGCTATTGAATTCGTTCTTACACTTTTGTTTGTTTAGTTTTTCTCCACTGTGGTTTTCAGAGGCCAGTGGTGTCAGGACCTGTGGCCTGCTGCAGGACTGCTGACTCTAATGACCGGCATTCTGTCTTCCAGGATCCAGGCAATGAACACACTGTTGGAGGAAAAAGAAGAGTTACTGAGGAAGCTTAAAGAGACTTTGAGAAAATCCCAACAGGAGGGAGAAGAGTCGTGTAAGTGTCAGCGCTGTGCATGTATATCTGCTAACAAGCAAAAAAATCTGACAGATGAATAACTAATTCAGTTACTGCTGCTATTCAGGTGTAACCATTGAAAGAGGAGCATGTTTAAATGGTGCATTCATGTTGGAATCAGTCTTGCAGGGTAAGGACCTTCATGCCAGACTGACCAACCCCAGGAGTTCTGTGGTCAGCAGCAGTATTCTGATGGAGAAATCCAAGCTGGAGAAGGAAGTCAGCCAGCTTCACATGAAAATCACAGAACTGGAAAGGTAACAGCATCAGGACTGTCTGTGCAAGTAGAAAACACTTTGAGTGATGTTTTTACTGCTGTGGAATCATTAACATTCTACACACAGCTTGTGTTACTGTGGCTCTTCTTCCAGCTATCATGGACATGATGACTGAAATGCCCGTCTTAGCAACTGTTATTGATTTGAGTTGACTGTAACAGTGTTTGGTTGGCTGTAACATCAAAGATTTTAGCCCCCTCTTTGACTCAGAAACCCACTGAGTGATTAACAGCAATTCTTCTTGCTGTGTTTTCTTAATTTCTCTTCTCTAATATCAGCAAATTGTACTACCATCTGCATACGTTGCAATGCCTTCTTTAGCACACGCAGCAGGTCATTTGTAAATTTGACATACAGTAGAGAACCTAAACACTCACTCTGAGGAATCCTACATTATAATGATTGGAAATTTGATGGTGAACTGTAAAAATACAAATGCACTGCCGCCTGTTTGATAAATAACCACCCATTTGATTAGTCATGCTTTAATGCCATATGCAGACATTTTAACAAAGTCTGAAAGTTTGGAAGCAGCATTAAAATTCAGTGTAATGGTACCATTAGTATAGCATTATTAACCTTCAATCATCTTTAATTAGCTTAAAGCTGACTGACCCATTTTAAATGCATGTTGGAGTTCAGTTTTTATTATTTTACAGTGAAATGATATCAAATCTGTTTGAGTGCAAATCTCCATTTGTTCCAATAAGACACTTTTTATTTATTTTTATGGTAAAGGAGTAACATTTGTATTTCCAGTTGATAGACAGATCTACAGGGTGGGCCATTTATATGGCTTATACGGTGTTGCTATCAGTGTGTGAAGAGTGGGAGAAGAGGGTTGCATTGACAATCCAACACAATGGGCAGCACATTGAACACATTTTATAAGTGGTCAGAATGATCAGTGATCAGCGGTTTGGTTTGAACACAGATCACATTCCATAGTTTTCACTTTGTGACATAAAAATTGAAGTTGAGCTCTAACCACTGACTTCCTTTCTCATCAGTGTGGTTGCCAGTCAGCAGGCTGAGATTACCAAGTGGAAGAACAGAGCCATCAAACTAAAGGTGAAGAACAAAGTAGAGGAGGACAAGCTTCAGTCACCTAGCACTCCCACCAAGAGGGGCTTTCCCATGACCTCTGACTCCTCCAACCTGCTGAGCTCACCTAAAAAGTTTTTGATACCTGCCAAGAAGCTCCTGGACACTCCCAGGAAGGGTTTGGAGTCACCCAGAAAGCTGCTGGATTCGCCAAAGGCCTCTCTCCTGGAATCCCCCAAAAGCAGATTCTTTGATGTGGGCGGAAGCTCCGAGACACTGTCCAGAAACTGTCCCAAGCAGTTCTTCGACAACTCGAGCCTCGGAACCATTCCAGGTAAACTGCAGCGTTGTCCACTTTGTCACATTCTTTCAAAAGCTTCAGAATGTCATAAAGATGTTGGCCGTTTGTTTTGTCAGAGGTTTCCCGTGTTCCTGAAACAGCAGCTCCAGAACAGGGTAACAACATACAACATGTGGGGATGTAGGGTTCAGTCACTTGGGGTATACTAACAGAAGCACGGGTTAATGGCTCTTCACCGGTCTTCTCAGAACCACAATCACAGTAACATGTTCTTCTGCCATGGCCATCTTGTTCAGGGGGGGGTCTGGTCCCTTTCATTTGAGAATAAATCCCAAATAATAGCAGGAGGGAATAACGTTACTCCTGTGAGAAGTTATTTTACTGTGACAGCTGTCTTGACTCTCCTGACACCATATTAAAGGGGGCATGAAATGCTACACACAAAAGCTAATGAGCCCTGCTGTAGCACTGTCTGTGCTTAACATGTTTTTAAAACTAACTTTTAGCTCCATCTTCTGTTGCTAATGTTAAGTCAGTCATTTGAAGAAAGACCTGGGTGTACTTATCAGTGGGCTATGTCACTGAACATGTTTGTGCTCAAAGTGAACACGTTCACTGAGCACAACGACAAGAAGAGACTTGGACTCTGATGATGCATCTGAAGCTTGTTATTATAAGCTAAATTTTGATGGAAGGACAGCTGATGATAAAATATTATTATTTTCAGCAGAACATCGGGAAAAAAATTGCAGTGTTTTAAAACTTTATAGAACTCTCTATTTTAAAGTATTCCATAGTAGAGATGCAGTTTTTGCATTTGTAACAAGCAAAAATCTGCCTTCTTAAAGACACATGCATTAGGAGACCCGGCTCCCTGTGACCAGTATAGTAACTCTTACAGATGCACTTTAGTGGGTTTTGTGGTGACTCAGTGGCTTTGTGTAACACCAGTTGCGTATTTATGTGTACTACTTCTACAACTTTTCCCAAGAAAAAAGGCAAAATGATATTTTAGTTCTCTTCTTTTTTGTTTGCTGTTGTCTTTATTAAAGGCAGAAACGTGTCCAAACAAACTGCTCGAGTTGGGCTGTCAGCTCGGTGCTCGACTTTTCCTCCATGGTGTTGCCATGTCACAGTCACATGGCTACATGCAGTACTATGTTAATGAAGGCAACAATACATAATGATTAACAGAATTTAAAACCTCGACTTCAGGCAGGTGCTTTATTTATGAACATGAGTCGGGTATACTCCTTTTTGCATGGAAAAAATGATTGAAAACCATCATTAACAACATTACAGCGTTTTAGAGTAGCCATAAAGCAGTGTAGATATGTAAATAAAAATAAGCCATTAAAAATTATTTGTCTAAAATATGATCCAATAAATAAATCACACTCTGACATTATGGTCTCTTAAGGTTTAAAGGTTTTAGGGTTGGTCTGCAGTTTTCTTGCAGACAAACAAAGCTAAAAAGTCAGCCACACAGTGAGATGCACCATGCATCTTCACCTGCTAATCGCATGTTTGAAGTCTTTTAAGAGCAGCAAGTTAGCTGTTGTTCACTAACACCTTGCCGTACATTACAGCTACCTGTAAATCAGTGGAGGAGTGTGACATCACTGGGAAGGACTGTGTGATGTCACTAGCCTCTGCACAAAAACAGATTAAATTCAGGAGGGAATCTTTAGATATTTCTAAAATTCCCATTAATGCTTCAGTATTTGTTTTCCTTTATTTTTCATTTGGTGGTTTCGTCTTGTGTATTTACAGATGTTGCTGTGGACACGGACAAAAACGAGTGGTGGCCAAAGTCTCCAAAACAGGAAGAAATGTGTAAAACACAATAACGTGTTTTGTAAAGAGCAGTATTTTCACCTTTTTGTTTGTAATGTTTATGTACTTTTATTTCCCACTTTCATTTTTCCCTTTTCATCCTGTTCTAAGAAATTTAATAAATATGTTAATAAGGTGCTTAAATGGTGTCTGTTACATTTCAGTCAACTGACCTTGTTCCAACAAGTCTACACTGTGAACAATGTATCTTAGCTTAGCTCTAGTAATGCTTTAGATTTATCAGCTTCTTTAGGTGCTGCGGTTTTAAACAAAAAAACCTGAACACTCGCAAAAACTCCCTTTTTAACAGGAAGAAACCAAGAGCAGAACCACTGCTTAGGGAGGGGCATCCATCTCCGTCAGCTGGTGGGGGGGTGAGGGAAGGAGGAGAGCCAGAGATGATTAAAACTAATTATTAAATGCAGAGTTGTGTATCAAAGGTTTCAGATTTGCACAGCAAACTTCTTTTTTTTTTTTACTTCACTTTTGATGGCCTGTCACTGTTAAAGTTGGCATATTACACAGTTTACTCTATTTCTAGAGTCATTTTCAAATTCAAAAGCATTCTAATGTCTTACTTGGTAGAAATGTATGCTGTGACCACAGACCCCTCTGAAACCTGTGCACTCCAGTGAGTGAGTCCCCTTTTCAGTATTGCTCTCAGCAAACAGGGAAGGGCTAAAGCCCCCCCCCCCCCGGTTTTAATTCTGAAATTAAAACCAGAATTCAGGAGGAGGGGGGGAGAAGCAGAAAAATCCTGCTTTGCTTCCACAGGCAGTCATTTTGAAGCATGTGGCCTATAAAATGAAATAATCCTATTACTTCTGGAAATGGAGCTTTCCTCCTGCTTGGGGATCGATTTCTGGCCAAAGCTTTCCCTCCATGATCCTTATCCATGTATTTATGAATCATCTTAATGTCTGAAATGGGCCTTTAAACACAGTTTGATCAATTAATATAACTAGAAAAATTTGCATTTCCTGCAAAAATGCTGTATGGATGCTGTAAAGCTGAAGCTGTCTGCTGAAAAAGCTGAAAATAGCTGAAGAAGTTGAAGTCAGTATTTGGAAAGTTGGAAATACTATATTTAGTGAAAAAAAAACTGTTTTTGGTTGTTTATAAATATATAGTACTACCCTTCAGCCTCCTAGTAGACATACCTGTGTTATAAATGTGAAACTCCTAATTTTCAGAATAGTTGACCTCTGACCTTGAAGTCAAGGTCACTGAGATTTAAGCTTCAGAGACTTTCAGTAGATGCAACCATGGTATTGATTTGAAAATTCTACACTACTTGGGTGTCACAAACTTGGGTGTCCACAGCGCCTCAAAAATGCCAATGCTATTGTCAATTTTTGACAACGCGATTTTGATGTTGTCTAATGTAGTGCAAAAAACGAAACAAACCCAAAACATTAATAAATAAGGTAAATAAGGTATATACTACATACTATTAAACATTTTAGAGGTCCACAATGAGGTCAATGAACAGAATGAAGGAAGTAAGTCATTTTTATATGACAATGGTGTAAAAAAGCGTTTTCCTATTTTTTTTTTTTTTTTTTTTTTTTTTTGTATGTTTGTCACACCTAAACGTCTCAGATCATCAAACAACTATTTTTTTTTTTTATGTAAAAAGAAAAATCCTTTAACTGTCCAGTTTTCTTCATGTTATGATGCTTCTCCCACTGGTTTGTCATTAATAAATCAGATTTTGGCTGCTGCAGCAGAAAAAGACGAAGAGAAAATTTAATCACACAAATCAGAGGTGCAGATTTACACTTTACCTGAAACAGAGCAAAAGTGCTTTTTAAATAGGTTAATGAATATTATGTAATATAGGCTAGATGTCTGGACATTACTAGTTTCATTTGGGCCTTCTGAGCCATTAGTCCTCTGGCTTATTGCCAGTTACCAGCCAAATAGCTTGTGTACTTTATTATCTTAGTGTGTTAAAGATTCTAGTTCTTATTCTGGTCAAACTGTGCTTCATTATTTGTTTACAGCACAGCTACAGTTCCAGGTGACATACTGATATGAATCATAGTATTTTATGGAATTCCAAAAATGGCTGCCAGGACAGCTGCCACCACACTGATGTGACACACTACAAATCAACTCTTTGAATTAGGGTACATGATGCTCTGTGCTGAGTCTGCACAATAACGGGAGTGTTTGTCTGATTTCAAAAACTTTAATAAAAAAGCTGCTCTTTTAGCAGTTTGCTTCTTGTCCAGGTGTATGGAGGATGCCCCACCATACACCTGTCTGTATGCTGCTCTAAGTGCTTGACGATTTGGTGGACTGTCACTAAAACTGTGGTTCAGGGACTGAAACGGTGTCTGGTCAACATATCTGCTCAAATCTAAAGGATTTGATTTAAATCCCTGTTGTAACTGAACATGGTTTGTTTCATGGTATTACTGATGATAAAGACGCTTTGGTTTGGTTTCAGTGCAACTTTCAGTCAATGCTAATGCAGAAAGCATAATTTGCATTTCATACCATATTATGTGATATGCGACTACTGACATGGTTTCAAAGAACCAAAGTAGTTTGGCTGCTGAACCCAAACCCTACTGAAGCAAGATTACAAGATTATCTGTTCTGAAAGAAATCTTTTAGTGTGTGCTAGGCTGCTGCAAGGGCATTTGAAGTTAAAGGCATTACTAGAAAAATTTGCATTTCCTGCGAAAATGCTGTGTGAATGCCTTGTAGTGGAATCGGAAAACAGCTGAAGAACGAGAACAATCTGCTGAAGAAGCTGAAGTTTGTGCTGAAAAGAGTTGAGGAATCTGGAATTTGTGCTGAAAAGAGGTGAAAAAATGAAAATTCTGCTGAGAAGAGGTGAAGAAGTTGAAATTTGTGTTGAAAGGAATTTAAAAAGTTAAAGTGTTCACTGAAAAAAAATGTTGCCATAAGCGGGATTTGAACCTGGGTCTCCTGCTCTGAGAACAGCTGCTCATCTCACTGAGCTAAAACACAGCTCAGCTCAGAGAGCCAAATCAGAAAAGACGCTAGTAATTTGGTCCCAGTCATCAAAATGGGCAAAAAAAAAAAAGGCATAAAAAGCTTACTATTTCAAAAAGTATAGCAGTTATTAGCACCAAAAGATATAGCAGGCATCAACTGAAGGACCTGAAAAATTAGCTGACAAGAGCTGACAAAGTTGAACTTTCTGCAGAAATGAGGTGAATAACCTTAAGTTTGTGCTCGAAACAGGTGAAGAAGCAGAACTTTGTGCTGAAAAGAAGTGAAGACACTTAACCTTCTGGGTCAAATACTATTATTGAGCAAAAATACTACGATTTGGCACAAATACTATGCTTTGGCAGAATTACTGTCTTTGAGCACAAATTCTATGATTTGGCTCAAATACTATGATTTGGCAGAAATGCCATGTTTTAGCACAAATAATGTAATTTTGTTAAAATATTATGAATTGGCAGAAATACTATTAGCACAAATGCTATGATTTGGCAGAAATACTATGCTTTAGGACAGATACTCAGATTTGGCTCAAATACTATGATTTAGCAGTAATACGATAACATAGCAGAAGTACTATGATTTGTCACAAATGCTATTAGTACAAATACTATGATTTAGCACACATGCTATGATTTGGCTGAAATACTATGATTTAGCAGAAATACTACGATTTGGCACAAATACTATAATTTAACATAAACAGTATAACATAGCAGAAATACTGCGATTTAGCCAAAATACTACAGCATTGAGGAAATACTATGATTTAGCAGAAATAATATAATTTGGCAGAAATACTATGTTTCAGCACAAACATTATGATAGCAGAAATGTGTGCTTGTATGTTTCTAGATCAGTCAACTGTATGTCTGCTAAGTCATAGTATTTGTGCCAACTCATAGCATTGCTGCTAAATCATAGTATTTGTGATAAAACATAGTATTTCTGCCATTGACAGAAATACTATGTTTTAGCCTATATACTATAATTTGGCTCAAATACTACGATGAACACCAGTGTCCACTCTTAGTTAATTGCATAGCAACCATAACAACGCATGTATTCTGAAAAATCACAATTTTGCAACTGAAAACTTAAAGAGGCAGTAAATTAAAATGGTAACACACCCAATAATTTCAGAACATTTTAAAGTTTGAATGGGGTTTCTACGTGAAAGTATGAGGAAGTAGTTAAGTTTCAAAAACAAGCAAGTTTTAGCAGAATTGTGGAAGTTTCCCATTCATTTCAATGGGACAAAAAAAAGGAAAAAAGCTTAATATTTTAAAAAGTATAACAGTAATAAATACCAAAAGATATAGCCGGAAAGAGCAGAAATAGCAGAATACTGTAAAATTTGAACGGTGAAAATAGCACAAAACCTGAGGAAGCAACAAGAATAAAGAAAGGATAAAGAATAAAGAGAAACAGTTATCTGAAAGGAACACTCTTCCTGCAGGGCAACAACTTGACTAGAAACAAATTTAATTAGAGGCTCAGAGTACAGCTGGGTGTTAACAGGCTGCTATTAACATTAAAACATGTCATGAATATGAAAACAAATCATGAACATGATCTGTGCCACCTATGACCGTAAAAAAACAGCGTTGACCCCGCAGAACACTGTATTTTACCCCATAGAGTGGCGCCTTGAACGCTCCTTCTGAATGGCGGAAAAAGCAGCATTTTTCCCAGGGGTTCAAGGCGCTACTCTTTGGAGTAAAATACTGCGTTCAGTCGGGGACAAGTTCTGGCTTATTAAACGGTTACGTAATTTCGTAACCAGACGCGTTAAAAAAAATTGCGAATTTTGGCCTAGATTGTTTGCCATACTATTGTAATAACCTACTTCCGGTTCCCGTCTCTCACGAACCTTCTTTCACGCGCCCATTGGCTCCGTTTACGTACAACGTCATTGAATCTGAATCTGCGCGCGGGAGCTTCACACCGAAGAGTTTGAGGAAAACAAGAAAGCTGCAAGAAGGTAAGGACCGAAGTCGCGTAGAAATTACTACTTTTAGCCCAGTAACTGTTAACACTAACAGCAACGGTGACAGCAGAGTGCTCGGGCAGTTCATGCTAGCCCCACGGTGACAGCGCCTGGGCTGCCGGTCACATAAATAATGGCCGAATTTGTCGCTAAAGTGTGTTAACGTGAATTTACTGTGTTAGAAGAAAAACGTTACATTTTTACTGGGCATTAACAGTGTGTAAGTGTAGATGGAGTAGTCTCTTAGATGTTTTAAATGTGAAAACAAATAGACTTAAGTTTGGTTTTAAGGCAGATGAAAAGGTAAAGCAAAAAAACCTGCCGTGTGACGATCATCATGAAAACATCGTTGTATCAATCAGCTTTTGCATGCTAACTCTCTGGCTTAGCTTTCAGTATTAACCGTCAAACAATCAGCGAGCCGAGCGGAGCCGACCTGGGTCTCCTTGGATCATGGCGATGAGGAGCGAGGCCAGAGTGGAGGTGGAGGAGGAGGAAAACTACGGGCCACAGCCTCTATGCAGATTGGAGGTACGTATCCGTCCTTAGTGCACTGTGGTTTCTGTAACACCTGATTTTGTGTGCTGTAGAAGCTCGGAGCTGTGGGTTCGCTGATCCTGCTCCTCTTGGTCAGATCACTGCCAACTGCTGTTGCATTCAGCTGGCAAGAGATGGGATACACGCACTGCAAAGGCCAATGAAACTGATCCACAGGTCGGCGGGTGCGATGGTGCTCATTGTTTGCAATCGTTTTTGTGACCAGTATAGCTTCATTTAGTGTGTGATCAAAAATGACTTCATTCACTAAACTTAAATGCAGATGGACAAGTGTGCTTGCTCTTAGTCTGCCGTCTAAACTCAATTTAATACTTTTCTATTGTGACATTCAGGTATGAGGTGAAATTTGGTCACCTTATTTTTTGTATGACCTTAAGTACAGAGCTATCTAAAACGATCATGGCGTGGATCAGAGGATCTCAAATCCACCTGCACACTCAGACTGCAAGGATTAAAAAAAAATATGAGTATGGTATGTTCAAAGTATTATGTGACAAAGCTCTGACAATGTTCAAAGTGTAAAGGAAGGTGGCTTCATTACATATACTGAAGTAATTGTAAATGACCTGATTCTTCTTCTACAATGAGCAATGAGCTGATTCTTGGAGCACCAGGTGGAAACCACTGATTGATTCATGGAAGGATCCACCCGTCTTTGAACTTGGCCCTTTTTAAAAAAAATCTGACTGCATTTTATATGCCTATAGTGTTGCTAATAGTGCCCTGTAAGCTCTGCAAGTGGTCAGTAAGACCGAAGAAGTACTTTAAACATTAAATGTATTTGAAGCTTGGATGTAGAATGGGCTGATATGTCAGACACCATTAGATAATTGCTGAAAAATCAGTATTGGCATTTATAACGACTGATAAATAAAAATGTAAAAAGTAAAGAAGAGGAGGTAGAAAACCCCTTCAGTGAGTCATGGTTAATGCATAGATTGTCCACTAGAGGGTGCTCTGCAGCTGCACTGTTTAACACAAACACAACACTGCTGATATGGAAGGAGCACAAGTGAGTAATCCACAGCTTTTTGTGACAGTGAAACCCATTGATTTCTAAATAGTTGGTTCTTATTGTGTTTGTAGGGATTCATAAATAACCACATGTAACAATTGTGTGTGTGTGTGTGTGTGTGAGGAAGAAAAATTATCCTGATGCATCAGATTTTTAAATCACCAGATATTGGTATTGGTTTTAATAATCCTATATCAATCAGGCTCTGAACAGAATTGAGTGGTGGCATTAAAAAAAATCCAGTTTGTGTCATTTCATTGACTTCTTAAAAGCACCGCCCCATGACGCAGGTAAAAATGTTTTTAAAAAGGCCCGTTTTTAATGACATTTCTCCTGTTGTTCTCTATGCCTTCGCTGCTTGGTCCCTCACCAGGATCATATATTGTGTTAAATGAAACTGTCAGTGACTTTGCTCCTAAAATTCTGCATTTCTTACTGAGGCCTTTAAAAGCCAAAAGCCCACTCTGCATGATATCTCATAAATGGCTCTACTCTTTTCCTGGGACTTGATGGGTTCATTCCAGACACAGCGTGGTCCAGAGCAGGTCTACAGCATAAATAACTTTAACAGGGTTAAAGCCCCAGTAACAAATTCACAGTATTTTACTGTTTCACTGTTGTTGTTGTTTTATTTTTTAATTAATATGTGGTTTTGTATTTTTTTGCTATCTTTTACCTCAAAAGAACTTTGGTCAACTATGTTGTTTGTTTTTTAAGTGCTCTATCAAAAATTAAACTGGCTTTTAATCATGGAGTGTGCAAGACCCTACAGCTTCTTAAAAAACTCTTTCTGTGAATTTAGCTTTAGCTCTTTGTTTTGATGCCTCTGCACACAGCAATGTGGAATCAGTGCCAGTGACATCAAAAAGCTGGAGGATGCAGGATTCCACACCATTGAAGCAGTGGCCTACGCTCCCAAGAAGGAGCTGCTCAACATCAAGGGCATCAGTGAGGCCAAGGCTGACAAGATCCTGGTAAGGAACGACAGTCGTTTGATTCGGTATCTCAGAGGAATGTGAAAGCTGGCATTGTGTGGAGGAGACTGCATATGGTTGTATCTGATTTACAGATAAAACAGATACATTGTAGAGGCACATTAGTGTGCTTCTGTACTTTCTCCAAGTGCTGCTGGTTTGAACATCAGTGCATGCTGTTAAAGAAGACATGGTTTCCACTCTGTAGTAATATCCATGTCGACCCTAATGGATTTTATAAAATGGGAAATAAGGAATTCTAATATGAAATACATCATAGGAATTGAGTTTTTCATGGTCTTCAGCCAGAGCGCGCACAGCTGTGTGGGAGGCTGCAGGCAAAAGTGCCAGAAAAACCAAAGACACGCTTCCTCAAAGAGCTGCGTCTACACCTGCGAATCAGTGCTCAGCCCAAGTGAACGTGGTCAATTAAGAGGGTCACTGAACCACAACTAGGGCTAGATCTCACAAATGAAACTGCTGTGAACAAGGTGGTTTTTTGTGTGTTGGGGTCTGGGGGGTCTTTGTCCCGTCTTCCTGCCTTCAACCCCAATCAGTCGCGGCAGATGGCCACCCATCACCAAGAGTATTTCTGCTGGAAGTCTTTTCCTGTTAAAAGGGTGTTTTGCCTTCCCACTATCACACTTTGCTTGCTCATAGAGGGTCATCTGAACGCTGTGGGGTCTTTACTCTACAAGATAAAGTGTCTCAAGGCCAGTGTTGTTTTGATTAGGCCCTGTATAAATAAAACTGAATTGCTTTCATTTACCTTTTCCCTCAGACTGAAGCTGCCAAACTGGTGCCAATGGGCTTCACCACAGCTACTGAGTTCCATCAGAGGAGAGCCGAGATTATCCAGATCTCTACAGGCTCCAAGGAGCTGGACAAACTCCTGCAGGGTTAGTTTAATGTAGCTCATGTTTCATTGAGGAGATCTCCCTGATTAGCAGTTCATAGTTATGCAGCAAACATGATGCCAGTGATGGTTATGTGCCCTAAGCTGGTTTTATTACCGGTAGATTTAAACTAGGGATGTTCCTCGTGACCACCATTTAAATAAAAGTTGCAAACAAAAACAACAAATCATGCCGCAGTTTTTTTTTCCTACTTATCTGAAGTCGGGCAGCAGCAGGAAGGCCCAGTCTCACACATCAAATTGAAACCTTTTTGCTCTCCTACAGGTGGGATTGAAACGGGTTCCATCACAGAGATGTTTGGAGAGTTTCGGACGGGGAAAACCCAGCTGTGCCACACACTCGCCGTCACCTGCCAGGTACAGTGTGTTCAACAAGCCTAAGTGGTGCCAGGAGAAGTTAAAAAGCCAGTTTCTATCCATCAGTGTGTGTGTTATGGAGGATCACAAGCAGCTCGCTCAGAAACTTTTAGGATTGCTTTACAAATCAGTTGTTGATCTAGAGAGATGTAACCATGGTGACCATCCACAGCTACCCATCGATCAGGGAGGCGGAGAAGGCAAAGCCATGTACATCGACACAGAAGGAACCTTCAGACCAGAGAGACTGCTCGCTGTTGCCGAGAGGTGAGACGGTGCTCCTTTGTTTTCAGTATTCAGTTCAGAGCTCAAAGAAGAAGTAACTGACCCAGAATAAAAATCTATAAACCCATCATTAATTTCAGTGTTGTTGATTTTATTACTCTTATTGGAGCCATATGTGTTGTCTCTCTGTGCCGTCAGGTATGGGCTAGTAGGCAGTGACGTTTTGGATAACGTGGCCTATGCCCGGGCCTTCAACACAGACCACCAGACTCAGCTGCTCTATCAAGCTTCTGCAATGATGGCGGAGTCCAGGTTAGTCACAAACCTACGGACTGTGTAGAAGTGTTCAGGTGAATCTTTGAAGGATGGTTATTTTTATCATTATTATTATTTTTTTAGCCTAATTTCACTTAAACAAAAACTAGGAAGTGCAGTGAGAGGACATGTGGAAACTTGGCTCCACAGTAGGACTGAAAACTGGATGTAAATGTCATGATTTATGTAAGACGTACAGAGCCTGTATTGTATAATGGTGTCAACATGGAATATCTTCATGTTTGTCCATCAGCTCAAGTGAATTTTTGAATTCAATTTTTAGATTTAGTTAACCCTAGCTGTGATAGTGCGTTTGGACTGACTCGAGAAATGAAATCGCTTCTCAGTCATTTCTTAAACATTAGTCAGATTAAAAACGAGAGAAAAATGCTGAGAAAGTTCACGTTTGATTTTAATCAGATTATAAAATGTCTTGCTTGAATCACAACATCACACAGACAGGTTTTATTATTTTCCAATGACTGTAGAAGTAATGAAGCAATTTCTTATCCCAATAATAAAGATCTGTATCATCATATAGTGCCTTTCTTTGTAAATTCAGTTCATTCTTTATACAAATAAACAATAATACAGTCTTTTCTTTTTTACATTTAATTGAAATAATCAAAAATGAAATAAATATTGGCATTAGTGATACACACTGGCTACCTCTCCTATCATCACTGCTCCTGTACGGTCGTCAGAAAACTAGCCTGTGTGCAAACGTCAGTGTGCAGTCTCTGATGAAGTGCACAGTTCAGCTCATACAAGGATGTGTTGTACAGCTTGTCTAGATATCTGTTGTCACAGTGAGTGTTGGACCGACACTCGTGATACAAGCGAGGGAACCCGACTTGTCGAGTGTTTCGACTAATGTACAAAATTGTAATGGCTGCCATTTTCTCTGTGAGTCTTAATTCTATGGCGTGCCGCAGGTACAACCCCGTTTAGTAACTGTCCCCATTTGTTTTCGCTGATGGTGCCACGGTGGAAACTGTCATCTTGCAGTAAACGCTGTGTTTTGCGACACCACGAAATAACACTGTTTGTCCCTGTGTTTGTCAGGTATGCTCTGCTGATAGTAGACAGTGCCACAGCTCTGTACAGAACTGACTACTCAGGCAGAGGAGAGCTGTCAGCCAGGCAGGGACACCTGGGCCGTTTCCTGCGTATGCTGCTCAGGCTGGCGGACGAGGTCAGCTCTCACACCCTTACAGATTCTTTGGTTTGAATTGTACACGCCACGAATCAGTGATCACCTCAGGTGCCAGTAATGTACAGATACTTGTGTTAACTATATTGTGGTTAAAGTTGAAGTACTAATTGAACTTCTATACTCAAAGTAAAAAGTAGGTATTTGGGGCACATCTTGCCCAAGAATATTTGGCATGCAGTCTGGAGCAGACGAGGATCGAACTACCAACCTTTCAATTAGTAGGTGACCTGCTCTACCACCTGAGCTACAGCCACCCCTAATATAATAATAATAAAATCATATTATTTTATTACAGTAATATGATTCAGATCTAATGTTATACATCCCAAATCCGCTGCAGCGCGGTCTCTGTTCACACATGCTGCTTATGAGGCGCCTGACGATCAGCACCTGGGGTATCATGGGCGCATCCAATATCCTCAACTCTCCTGCTCAACCCACAAATGCATTTTCGTTACTAATGTGGCACCTTTTAAAGGAAACTAACAGGCTTTCTAATGGTATAAGATTTGTCATCAAGAATAATTGTTACAAAGAAGGACTAAACACAAATTAGCTTAATTTTCCTTAATCATAAGATCAGTTTTAGTGGTGCAGTGTGGGGAATTAAATCACTTGGAATAATTTCTACTGTGAATAGATTTAGTATTTAGGATTTATATCAGCCGAATTTAAGATGATGTAAGCAGACATTCCCTGAGTTATAAAGGTGGAATTCAGTGAGTAAATCTAATCAGCATGATCTCTGAGTGAGATTAATTGGATCAGATAAAAACATACCGTTTGTCTATACTCTGCATGGAGCTCTTCACCATTCTGCACTTGTGAATGGCTGACAAATTTTAAAACATTATTACTTCTATAGTTAAATATATACTGTATTACCAAAAATGATTACTTTTAGCGGACAGTGATAAGTGGAGATTTTCACACCATTCTTTAGGAAAAAAAGCAAGAAAACAGCTCAGTAAAATAAATCGATGTCACTGGAAAATGATATGAAAATAAATGTAAAAAATTATTTAGAGGAAAAATGTTCCCATTAGTGTTAAATGTATGTAAAAGGTTGAACTCATTTTAAATACTTTATATTCTGTTAAATATACAGAATCACTCTATAAATCACGTTTGCAGCGGCTGTCCTGTGAGGATCTCTGAATCTCTGTTATCAATCTATTTTACTATTCTTAGTTTTTGTCACAGAAATTATAAAGTATAAGGCTTGAGCGATGTGTGACATGGTTAACTGTCTATATCTACAGGGGACATTAAAATATTAGTGAAAAATGGAGGTGGAGTGTTGGCAAAACAGCTGGCTAAACATATTACTTGGGTGTATCTATCAATTATTTTAGTGATTAGTCCATCGATTAATCTAGTAATTGGATAAACATATTGCATTCTGGCTTGAATTGATGAACCAGTATACTAAAATAAGATTGCATCTGTCAGCATAATGCTTGACCTTCAAAGTGAAATTGGGTCTGGGGGTAAAACATTTAATATGACAGACTCTTTAAACTGCGCACGCGCACACACACACACACACACACACACACACAAAACCCCGTTCAGCTATCTTAGTGAGGACCCTCATTGACATAATGGTTTCCCTAGCCCCTTACCCTAACCCTAACCATTAAAAATGAATGCCTAACCCTAACCCTAAACCTAACCATAACCTAATTGTAACCCTGACACGAAAACCATGTTTTGAGCCTCAAAAATGGCTTTAAATGCCTTCAAAAATGTGAGGACCGGGTTGTGTGTCCTCACAAGTGACTGCTGGTTCTCACAAGTATAGTAGAATGCAGATTTCGGTCCTCACAAAGATAGCTAGACAAGAACACACACACACACAGAGTTTATAAAGTGTGACTGTTGATAAGTGTTTAAATCTACAACGGATGATCTGAAGCTGCCTCACTCATGTATGTATCTAAGACATAACTTTTGCCCGACCTGTCCACAGTTTGGCGTTGCTGTGGTAATAACCAACCAAGTGGTAGCACAAGTGGATGGAGCAGCCATGTTTTCTGCAGATCCTAAGAAACCAATTGGTGGCAACATTCTGGCCCACGCCTCCACCACACGGTGTGTTTTTATTCACGATGGCAGTATGATGTCACCACAGGAAGATGACTCTAACAGTGCTCTCTTCTTCACAGCCTGTACTTGAGGAAGGGCAGAGGAGAAACGAGGATCTGTAAAATCTATGACTCGCCCTGCTTGCCCGAGGCTGAAGCCATGTTTGCCATCAATGCTGATGGAGTGGGCGATGCCAAGGACTGAAGCAGCAGGATGTGAGACGCACCTGTTGGATCTGTGTGTGTTTGTCTCGTCACACTGTCACATTTCTAGACAGTCTGTGGCGACAGAAGCATAACTGTATATATATCTATAAAACGTAGGCTGCTCCTCATCTGATGGGACATTTTTATTGTATAACTGCACCAACATGAAGCTGACTAAAGATAAGTCATGAATAAAGAGTTGGATGCAGGAGAGGTCAGCAGTCATTCCGTGTAAAGTATTTCAAGTAGATTTTTCTTTCTTCATTTCAGATTGAGCTAATGTGTTGCCATAAATGGAAAAAAGAACTTTATTAAACAGTATCTGCATTTCACACAGTGCATATTAACGTCTCTGAGTACTGAGTCTTTTTGTCTCACTCCACGGCAGACACTGCAAAATGAACATGTGATAACATAAACGGTCCAAAATTATTCAACTTCACACTGATGAGCACACAGGGCTCCGTGCACTTACAACATAGACTTCAAACAACAAGTGGTCCATTTTAAACTACATGTTACACCAGGGAGTCCATAAGGTTTAAAAGCCAATGCACTTCACCTGATCACACCCGAAGGTCCGATCTTTACACAACAAGCATAATGGTACAGAACCACTGAATGGAATGGTCTTATTCCAGAGATTCCTCCTTCCCTTAAAGCTCTGCATGTGTCCCAGGATTAGTAGTTTCAGTCATCAAGCTTGAGTCACTTGTTTTTAAAACCAAACATGGCATGCCTGTTGAATTCAGATGGGAAGTGCTGAAGAATGTTAAATATAGCAGATTGAATACATGGTGATGCAAAGAATATGACAGAAGACAAAAATCACACTCATCCATCAATGAAGGAAAGTTTTTCTGCAGCTCAGCTGTTCCTGGCAGTTAAGACCTGAAGCTCTGCCTCCAGTTCACATGTTTCTTGATCCTTTGAATAGAAAAGGCATCATGGTGAAAATGCTGCCGCTATGAATTCAAATGTGGACAGGATGTGTGCTCTTACATTGTCAGTATTTCTAGGCATCTTCAGAGCCAGCTCAGCCCAGTTTGTGGCTTCGGAGATGTTCCCCAGCTCTTTGTGACACTGTGAAACAAACCCAGCCACAGTTAGTTTCACAGTTCCTGATATGACCATCAAAGAAAAAGACCTGACGGCAACAACTGTCCAGTGATTATTCCCTGCCTTTTGCCATTTTCAGTTAAGTGTTTTTGGATGTAAATGAACAGTGTCAGTAGATATGGGACCTATTAACTCGCATCATCTTCTTTTAGGCATTACAAACATTTCAGTCTCTTCTGGTCCCAGCTTCACCTAACTTTAAAGATTCAAAGTGAACTTGCATTTTTCACTAAATAATGAGGACATCATGTTGAGTCACATGAATGCAAACATGTAAAAGTCACTGACAGATGATCACAAGAGTCTGCTGTAGGGTGTGATCTTGGACTTTAGCACTTTAATGTGTGTGAACCATAAATCATAACTGTACAGTGTGAGATCAGCTGATCTGATATTACCTTGGCAATGTAAAGTCTCACAGTCTTGGAGATACCTGGACTGAGCTCCTCTGCCTGCAAGTTTAACACAAAAGCATTTCATCCATCAAACATCGTGTGTGTGTGCAGTCACACATCTGTTCAGAAATGGACACAAATTGAGGCTAACTAAGATTTGACACAAACAACATCCACTTTTCTAATTTCCCAGGCTGCACATTCATCCTTAAAGAACTGAAGCAAGTGAGACATGCCCAGTCTGTTACACCGATCCCTCCTCCATCCTACTCCTCCACACTGCGAGTGTGTCCTTATTAATACAGCACATACTGCACATCATTGCCACAACCCATGTAAGCCATGAGCAGAATGTATTTTGGCTCACCAGTCTACCACCAATTTGAAATCAAAAGTCAGGAGATTCATACCTTGAGGAAGCTCTCAAGGGCGTCATGCAGGGTGGAGGTGGGGGTGCTCTGGTAGTGGGCAGCAGCTGCCTTCTTTTCCAACCAGTCCAGAGTGGCTACCTACAGACATACAGACAAAGCAATGAAGCGAGCGAAAATCTCTGACATCAGGATGTTAGCAGATGTGTGCAATAACTCCAAAGTCACCTGATAACACCATCTGCCAAGCAGGTAGAAACACATGGGGTCATCATCTCTGAGGGCCAGTGCTCGGTCCAGATGCTCCTAGACGGGGGAATAGTGATCACAATAAGTCCAGCTGCTCTACGCCTACACTGCTGCCGTGCAGTAGGTCTGCCTTTCTTACCTTCAATATGCAGCTACTCTTCAGCTTGCTATGCATGCTCTCATGTTGTGAGGTCAGTCCAGCCAGCATGGCAAACCTGGAGCCACAAACAGAAAAAGCAAATGCTCTCTGATGGGAGCTCAAACCCAGTGCTTGCTAGAAGCTCTGTATTCATGGGGGTTTTACCATTTGTGACACTCTGCATTCAGGCCATTCTTCTTCAGGGCCAGCTCTGCCTCATCTCGACCTGCAACATGAGCTCACGGGTTAACAACAGCCTGTCTATGAAAAATCAAAGAAAGCATGTCATGAAGAGTACTTGTTGTGGTCTGATATGGCAGCACAGTCTCCTTCAGTTTGAAGGAGCACATGTAAACTCCTAGCAATGATTCATCCAATCCACCAGACAGTAAGTATATTACTTAAACACTAATATAAAGGTTTCCTACACCCAAACACCTCTGAACACACAACATGTGGAACCTTGAACCAGACAGGTTAGGGCAGCAGAAGACCAGACCAGACCCCTCTCCTGTCAGCTAAGAACAGGGAACTGAGTCAAAACCCAAACCTGGAAAATGGGAGATTGGAAAAACATTCCCTGGTCTCAATCTTTGGTGCAACATTCAAATGGTACTTGGTGGAAATGATGCTGTGATATCGTTATGAGTTCTTTATTTTTTAAATTATAGAGGCTCTGTAATACTGTACAACAGATTAACTGGACAGCAGTGCAGAGGCTTCAGAACTTGCCTTAGAATCCTGTGGTTTTCATTAAATAACCCAGTGACAGTTGGCAGTATTTTATTTGTATTCATTTGATAACTAGAAATATTTCAGCAAATGCTTTGTGGCAACTGTCATGTTGAGGCTTAGACAGAATCTAAGAATAAGGACATTTAGCACAAAGAGCCAAACTTCAGAGACTCCTGACTAATAGTATTTGAAGCTTTTTGTAAGGTGCTCTAAACATGAACAGTATGTGTTTGTCCATTACCCTGCTGTGCATAGGTCTTCTTCTCCTGTTTGTCTTCAGTGGAGTCATACATATCCCTGTAGGCTCGAGCCAGTCGCCATAGAAACTCCCTGCTGTCTCCATACTGCAGACCCAAAAAGAGGGAAAAAAAGGAAAAAGAGCTCCTCATAGACGAGCACCAGCTTACATCAGTGAACTTTTACAGACACACGTTTCCAGCAGGTCGCTGAGGTCATCTAATGTGGGGCCTACTTGTTGTGCATCATACGAGGATTAAAGGTGACCGTGACAGAGCTTTTTGTCATGCTGGTTCCAGAAACTGGAGCTCTCTCCCTCTGAGCTTGAGACCTAGTGACTGACTGGTCTCTTTTAAGAAATAACTAAAAACTCACCTTTGACTCATACATTTAGTTAACTCTTTATTTTTTAATACTCTGATTTTTTTTGTTTTGAAGCACTTGAGCACAAGCTCAGTCAGACTGTGCTTGTCTGTAGTTCTGACTCGGGCGAAGATCAGAACACATTTTATTGCTAAAAAAGTGTTCCATAGTTTTCATACATGTATATTTTGTTTTAATTTTATTTAAGATATGAGCAGTGCCTTTTCCCATTGAGACCATCATTTGATTTGAATTTTCATTGGTTCACTTCATACATTTATTCTTCTATGTCTGCTCTTTGCAATGACCCATTTTCACAAACAACATTCATATCAAATCAACGTTAATGGTCATTACACGCATCATTAGCTTCTTGTCATGTGACCACCAACAAGCATCCTGTTACTCACTTCTGCTCTGTTGTCCAGTAGTAGTCGAAAGCCTTCTGCTTTTAAACTGGCATCTCCTGTGTGGAGGATGTCACTCTGAGCCAGGAGGAGAGCCAGCTCCCCACTGGGAACCTCGCTCACTAGCTCCTCCTCCTCCTCATCCTCCAGCCCCCTCTCTTCAAGCTCTTCCTCTTGGGAGACATCCTGGCGGAGGGTAAGGACTGTGGCACAGCTCCTGTCCTCATCCTCAGACTCTTGCTCAGGCTCCTGCTCACCCTCCTCTCTGTCCGTGTCACGATCAGTGTAGTCTGATTCAGCATAGGCCGTGGAGTACCTGGGATACAGCAAAGACCACCTCATATTTATTTGCTGGCTATAAATATGTTCTCAAGGGTTTCATCCAGGTTTTATGTAGTCACTATTTCTGTAGATAGTTTTTGTTTCACAGCACGTTCTGAAATATAAGTTTCTGACATTTCTTCCACTGCTCCAATCAGAGGTGATCAGGTTTAGGTATGTGTTATTCCAAACACTGAAAGTCTATATTTTATTTTGAAAGGTCAATGCTGCTGAACTTGCTGTTTCCTGTCATTGTCAGCTGGCTGGCTTAGAGACCCTGAGAACCCCTTAACAGCACCGTGCGAGCCTGTCTTCACATAGGGAAACACAGAAAAGGGATCACGCTGCCTTGTTAGCATGTACCAAACGCTGCATCAAAAACCTGAACAGTAACAATAGTTGGATGAATTATGCCCATTCTGGAACACAACACTGTTTAAGATACGAGCTGGAGACTCCAGTGAGAGTTAGCATCTCTAATTGTCTTACAAATTAACAGCAATAAGCTTATGACGCCTGCGAACAAACCTATTTAAAAAGCCACACACTTGGATCCTTGCCTGACTAAAGCAGCGTACTACAAAGCCAGATTATTGGCTTAGTGAGCTGTGTCAAGTTTTCTGTGTCATGAAAGTGGCTGTTTTACCTGGCTCAATCACCATGGTAACTTTGGCTAAACACTAACATGGCGAGGAGCAAGTTTCTGTTCAGAGTTTGAATTTAAAATCGTCTGGAAGCGCCATGTTTTCACTGATTCTGATTGAACTTGCAGCCTGTTTTCGGTGCTTTTAAGTAAAGAGTCTCTGCGTCTATGCAGGTTTTAGTCGTACCTGACTAAAACTGCTGAATGGAGCTTAGCATTGAGCCAGGAGCTCCTCGTGGCTCCAGGAGCTCCTCCTGTATTACTTATTCATGCATTTTCTAAATAACCTGTTGTGATATATGACTCTAATCTGCTGATCAGCCTTTTTTACTCTGCTGGAACTGCAGCTGCAACAACACAGAACACATGTTCAATGAATCCCATTCATTTCACTGTGATCTACGCCAAACATCAGTGATTTCCATGTCTCTTTAACAGGCTGCTGTTAACTGGAATTAAAATATTTATTTTACGACTCAGAAATAATCAGATTAATGATTTTCTACAGCATTCATCTCTTGCCTGATTTACAACACCTTTTCATTTCTTTAGAGATTTTTCATCACTATCGCATCATCATCACCAGGCAACATCTCTGATTGGAGTAGGTGACACTCGGAGGGATCATTTAATGTGGAAGAAGAGTCACACGAGCCTCACACAGAGCCCGAAGCAGAAAGCTCGATTTCCCTGAGATAGCTTATCACCACTGTTGTGACACCTGCTATATTTACCAGAGGTTTTAGGTTTTGTTGAGCCAACTAACACAAAGCAAGCCTGGCTATGTTGACCTTTGTTTGTATAGTACCCCTCAGAGACATTTTACCACATGGTTTGTCCAGAAGATCTTACTTAGCTATCCTCTTTCAAGTCCTTTCACTGCAGCCTACAGCTGAACAGAATCTGGTGTAAAGCTGAGGGCTGTCTTCATGGTAAGCTGCTAACTACATTAACATTAACCATAATTTTCCCTGTTCAATCTGACTCACACGTCAGTAGGCAGACCTTCAGGTGTAAGAAGGATCTGAAGGTCTACAGGAGTGTCTGTAACCAGGCTGTGGCTCCCTGGTGAAAATCCATTAACACGCGCATAAATAAAAATAATGAGTCTTTACCTTAATAATGTTCAAGTAGAGTGAAAACAAGCAGAACATATATCATTTCCTTTTCAAACAGGGACTGAAACACAGTGAGCTTCTTAGTGTTTTCAGACTGAAGGGTTTCTGTTTTCTTGTCATGTGACTGACATTACCTAGTTCACACTGCCTGCCTTGCAGAGAGACAGCACATCTATGGATCTGTGCTGTGCAGAGACAGGAAGAGAACATAGTGTCTGTAGTTGAAACAGTCATGCCCGATGCCCATAAACTATTTGCTGATCAAAATCAAAGTTCACACAGGCCTCCGGGAATTATCCTGCTGCTCCCAGTGAAGGTCTGTGTACAAAACACCTGACGCATAATATAAGAATTTAACAAAAATGAGTAGAGCATACTGTGCTGAGCCAAAGACATACCCCCCTTCACTGGTTTCTCCACAGGTGCTGGCCATGCCCTGGCTGGCAGTGAAGTAGGTAGAGCTGGACGAGTCGGCGCGCTCTCTGTGGACCGCATGACGCCGCCGCCGTACCCGCTGGCTGTCCTCCACTCCCTTTCTGAATGGGAGGAGGATCATTACCCAAACAGCCCAAACAGTTCTCATATAAGCACTCAGCCCCCTGATATGCACACTTAACAATGTGATGCACCTAAATTACTTTTTTTAAACTGAAACCCACATATGTATTTGTGCAGATGGGAAATCCAACTGGAACGAGCAAAACGCAAACTTTGGGTTGATTCTGTTCACCTGCACGTGGCGTTTCCAGTCTCAGCTGAGTGCAGGTTTCCAACCTTATAAACAGTGAGTGACGAAACGTTTCTCCCACTGATAATGCGACCCACAGCTGAACAGAATCCACCTTTTGGGATTTACTTACCTGGATGATTGCGCATGCATCAAGACACAAACTTTGGAACAGTGTTTACTAAGACTGAAGATTTCCAGGGTCCATTTACTACCACATGATCTCAACTACATCCCCAATTATTAATCTTTGTTTTGGGGATTTTTTATTCCAAACTGATACATTACTGTGCAAAGGTTTTGAGCCGGTCCTCATTTCAATACATTTGACTTCCAGACTTTGTCTTTTTTAAAGCGGTCTTGTTCTCCAGCTTTCCAGATCCTGTTTATTTGTTTGTTAATCTTCTGTACTCTGAAATATGAATCACTAAAGCATAAGAAGAAACCTAACTTGAGGGATGAACCAGTGTTGTCTCACACGTACAGATGACTTAGCAAAAAACCAAGTTTGATGCAAAAAGCAAAAACACATTATTTGTTCCATTACTTTACTCAAATCTATGAAAAATGTCAAAGATAACACAGCTTGACAGACAATAAATAGTATTAGTAGATGGAGGATTTGGATTCTTGATCCAGTGTCATCTGAAAGTGTCTGCTTGGAAACACACTGATAATGCAGTAAAAGCATACTTGGATACAAAAACATGCAGTGGAGAACTATCAGTCATGGACGGGCCTCCCCAGAGCCCTACCTCAATATTATTGAAGCAGTGTGGGATCGTCCACACGAAGAAGAGCTTTGTCCTTCAAGAAGCTAGGACAGCTGGTCCTGAAGACTACTTAAAGAGATGACAGAAAGCTGCCTCGGCTGAAGAATAAAGGTGCTCACACCAAATACTGACTATGACCCAGTAAAGAACTGAGGGGTGACATAAGACCTCTGCACAGTACTGCAGGACAGATTCTATGTAGCTCACCATAGTTCAACTCACTTGACATCCTGAATGATCTGCCAGGCAATGTCCTGTAGACCTCCCCTGAGCTCAGCTACCTCTGAACGTAGAGACGCCACGCAGCTTAGCACTTGGTCAAGCTGGTTTCTGAGCTCCAGTTGCTGCTCTGGGGAAAGTCCCTGAACCACAGCCTCCACTGCTGCCAGAGCCTGCTGCTGGGCCTCCATCTCTGAAGGAGGAGACAGGAGTTACTTATTTCAATTTAATAAGTACTGTACCCATATCTCCAACCTGCCTCCAGGTTGCAGTGGCAATGATACTTGTGGCCTGGTCTATCTGGAATACCTCCACTGGGAGATTTTAGTCAGCACAAAAGGCATTACTACTTAATATACAGGTACAGTTAACCTATTAATCAGTTTATAACAATGATGTAAATCTTATTTTTAAAATGCCAGTCTGAAAAGGAAACGTGTTATGCTTTGTTTTACACTTGAATAAATGGAAATAAAAGCCAGTCTCAAGTCAGACTCTGGTCAGTATATCTAAAGGTGTTTGCCCAAAAACTATTGTAAATGAGTTTTTACAATCTATCCAACATATCAACATATCCACTCTCATGAATGATATCAGGCCATTCTGAGGCAGAAAGAACATTCCTATCACAACTATATATCCTTTATTTATCCGCATAAAAAGAGATCTGGTTAAGAGGGCAGCAGAATCACAGTAGTATCAAGACATTTAATAAAAGGACTGCATTGATTAGAATATGGATACTTGGAAAAGATTACATATGCTTAGATTGTAGTCTCCTTACAATCTAAGCAAAGGTCCTACACATAGAGCATCCTGAAAAATGGAGACGTCCCTTTCTGGAACAACACTAGCTTGGCCATCACCGCGATAAGAAAGACGTGATACTAAACATTCAGTGACGTTGCCATGTTAAATTGAATCCATGGCAACCATGTAGCTCATGGCTCTCCTGGGCAGCTGAGGTCAGTGCCAGCCTACCCTGGGCATCCAGCGTGTCCCCCAGCAGCGCTCCTCCATCCGCCCCGACGAATAGCCGGGCCGCTGGCCGGGACTCCAGCACAAGGCTCTGGGACCTCCTCCTGCTGATCTGCCTGTAAACTAAGAAGGCAATCAAGCCCAAACCGGCCGTGGCCCCGACAGCCAGCCCGACTAACCCGTTTCTCCCGAGCGGCACGCTCATGACTCTACACGATGCCCATTTCTACGCTGGTTCCGAACAAATAACCACTCTTACGTCATCAACGTAGACGCCTTGGAGTCAGCTTCAGAATCTGAGACTCCACACGCACGACTGAGCGTGCGCAGTTTCACCTTCCTCGGAAGGAAACCTTTAGCTGTGTGTGCCCAAGGCTCTATCGTTACAACCTGGACCACACAGTCAACCTGCACCGCTGTGACGTTATTGAAACACAGCAGCCTTATGAGCCCACAGCAGGGGAAAGGAAAAGAACTTCCGGTGACACCTTACAAAATAAAGTGTGTTTGAGATGGAGGCCTACAAGAATACCTCTGAGTATGAATGATTGTGTCTAAATTCTCTCTTAAATTCTGTAACGGCACAGTCACATAATATTGTTGATCATTTAGGCATTTGAATATGAAAATACATCAATGACACAAAAGTAGAGATTGGCTTCCCAGCAACAGCTGTTCCCGACATGGTTATGAAGGTCAGGCTTCGATCCCCAGTTCAAATGATGTTGACATCCTAATTATATAACTGAACTAAACTGAGATGTGTAGGGCTATGTGTTAATAAACCACTCTGCACTGAATCATACTTGTTATTAATCTTTGGCTCTCTTCCACAGCATGTCTTTTATCCTGTCTTCCTTCTCTCACCACAACCGGTTGCACCAGATGGCCGCCCCTCCCTGAGCCTGGTTCTGCTGAAAGTTTCTTCCTGTTAAAAGGGAGTTTTTCCTTCCCAGGGTTGTCAAGGTGCTTGTTCATAGGGGGTCATGTGATTGTTGGGTTTTTCTCTGTATGTATTATTGTAAAGTCTACCTTACAAATATAAAGCATCTTGAGGTGTCTGCTTTTGTGATTTGGTGCTGTATAAATAAAATTGAATTGAATTGAAATTAAAATGTATATAGACTATACATTTCAGTTTGTTTTTTTTTTGTTTGAAAATGTTTCTTTTCAGTCTTTACTAGCTGAGTAGTTTTTTTTATATTAACTTTTGTTGGGTGGGATGATAACTGAATGGTTTTTGTAGCTTGAATTGCACAAGATTTGTTGGGTGCAAGAATGAAGAAGTTCAGAAAAGGAATTACTACGCAAACACGACACTTGTTGAAGGCATTCCACTGGCAAACATTAAGTCATCACAGTTTCAGTATTGAGTAATAAATATCCAGGCTGGTTAGGCAGACACATTTGACCAAACAGCAAACACAGGTACATAAGAGTTTTCTTTGTTTGTTTTGTATTTTTTCCCCTACACAGCACAACGGATGATTTCAAATCAAACAAGCAAGATGTGTCAAAAAGTGTGACTAGTTTAGGATAAAGTTATGATAGGGTCAAAATTAATGGAATGACTGCATGAAAAGCAGTTTGCTAGCCTGATGATGCCTGTTCCCTTGTTATTGGGTGATGAATTCATATAAAAGATCTGGAGTTGATTCCAAGTGCTGATCTTGCATTTCATAGTTTTTAACATGAACTCTTTAGGCCCAAAGAGTTGATCCAAGTGAAGGATGCCATAATTAAGCTGAAAAACTATAACAGCAAAAAAGCAACACATTTACAATTAGGAAAATTCATATTAACATTAATAATTAACATCCTGAATTACATTAGTCCAGCCATGAATTAATAAATGCATGAACTAGTTTTTCAGCATCACTCTGAGACAGGACATTTCTAATTTTAGAGATATTGTGCAAATGGAAGAAAGCAGTCCTACATATTTGTTTAATATGTGCATTGAAGGACATATCCTGGTCAAAAATGACTCCAAGGTTCCTCACAGTGTTACTGGAGGCCAAAGTAATGCCATCCAGACTAAGAATCTGGTTAGATACCATATTTCTAAGATTTTCAGGGCCACCCACAATAGGAAATCAGACAGAAACTCTGTGTAAGGCCCAGGTGGACGATAGATGATAACAAATAAGACTGGCTTTTGGGGTAGACAAGGCTAAGCATCGGGCTTTCAAACAAATTAAAAGTCTGTCTTGGGCTTTGGTTGATTACAGGCTGGTGTGGAAAATTGCTGCCACACTGCCCCCTCGGCCTGTGCTTCGAGGTTTCTGATAGTTAGGATGACTCGGGGGTGTTGATTCATTTAAACTAACATAATCATCCTGCTCTAACCAGGTTTCTGTAAGGCAGAATAAATTGATTTGTTGATCAATTATTAAGTCACGTACTAACAGAGACTTGGAAGAGAGAGACCTAATGTTTAATAATCCAGATTTCACTGTTTTACTCTTTGGTGCAGAAAATATTGGAGAACAGTAAGCTCTGGCTATCACCTGATGGGGCAGAGACACCAAAACGGACTATAGGGTTTCAGTATCATTGTAAGCCTGTCATCATCAACTATCAGGTCATGCGGAGCACTCTGAGTTCACTATGCACAACACCTATTGGGTCCTACCCAGACAATACCATCTTTTTGGCATTCTTATTCCCCACACTGCTCTGGTTAAAATACTGGTGAAGAATCTCTGGAGGTAGAGAAGAGCAAAATGGCTCAAACCTGTCACACGACTTGCTCCAGCTGTTGCACACCTGGGAGAGTGAACTTAAACTGCTCCATGCTCTCTCTCTCTTCGAAGATGTTATGTGCATCCCAGACCTGTCAGACTCCACACACAGCATTCATATCTTTTCAGATTCTACAGAGAAAGCATATGGGTCCATAACATATATTATTCACTACATTACCCCTGACCCATATTCATGTAATGCCAGTGCACTGCAGATTGGAGCTACAAGTTTAACTCTAACAGCAGTTAACCAAAAGCAAGGTGAACTATATCACTTCAGGAAAGTACAGAAAGACTGAAGTTTCTGTCCTCCTATCATTGCTAATACCAATACTACTTACCTTTACTTCTGTGTATGACCAAGAAACTTGGTCATACACATTGCAGTGGGATTGGCCATAGCACCAATCCCACTGCAATGTCTCCAGAAACTGCATAGTTGAATGTTGTTGTTTAGCTTTACCGTGAAGCTAAACAAACACTGCCTATCATGAGACATGCAGTCAGACCAGTCAAGTGAGGAACACTGGAACTTGTTCTTACACAAAAGGAAACACTTGAGGCATTAGTGGCCTGCTGTATGGAGGTAAATAGTTTCAGTTCAAGCCTCAAATTGATGAAACATATTGTATCTGCTGATCCAGCTTTCACATTAGTATTTGTACAGAATATGAAGAGGGATGGGAATGTTGTGCAACAAAAATTTAGAACTGGATGCTCTGAAGTTAATAGTTTTGTTATTTTGTGTCTCTGAATGATTTTTTTTTTTTTTTTTTTGTCTATTTGAGGTCTTTTGGTGTCTCTTTATTGTGTGTCTTTTTGACAGTGTCTCTTTGTGGTCATTTTTTTGGAGTTATATTGTATCTGAGTAAGCTCTGACTGTCTCTGTCGGATCTGTTTGCAGTTTATTTTGTGTCTCTTGCCATTATGAAACAAGAAACGTTAACTTCAAACAAATATTTCTCAGGGGCTTAGTGCTGTATATAATAATGACTTGAGTGTTTAGCAGAGTCGGTTGGTGGGCCTCACTTTTTGGCCGTCCTTCTCGGCGTTTCCTCCGCCCTCCTGGTTTATAAAAGAAGCGAGCAGCCCTCAGTCATTGGAGCTGATTCAGTCAGGTGGATTGGAGTGGCTGTGAGATGGCGGAAAGAGGCAGGGAGCAGCCGGGGTTAATCCGTCTTTGTTTTGCTGCACCGCAGTAGAACTTCTCAGTGTCGAGTCCGGTTCGGAGACACACAGAAGAATTCGCTTGAGGCGCAAATATGTCCTGGAAACGAGCCACGAGTGGAGAATCTCCGATAAGCAGACGCGCAGAAGGTAGGAAAGAGACCAGTGTCGGTCAGTGCTGCTCCCATGGAGCCACAGCACACAGACACCTCGCTGGGTTCATGACTGAAGCACTGATGAACTTTTTTTTTAGCCAACTTTTTGTGTGGAGCTGAGGAATTTGCTGGAGCGGTTCCTCCGGCTGCCAGATATCATGGACTGTTGGAGTTTTCGCGTGTGAGCCAATAAAAATAATTTCTTCCCAAACCTTTCAGACGTCCTGGAGCCGCTGCAGGAGAGTGCTCCCTCCCCGACCCTGCCTGCGGATCATGTGCTCAGCTCCGGAGCGGTGTTATTCCCTGGTAGCTATTAACCCACATTTGTGTATCATGTGCCTGGTGTATTCATAAATGTTTGAAAGTGTGAGACGTAAGAGAGCTTGCGTGAAGGCTTTAGAACTCCTCCACTCCTGGTGATGCTCACAATTCTCTTTAAATGTTTCATTTATTTTGGCAAAACTGGCAGCCACATGAAAATGTCTTTAACTCGGACTGGATGTCTAGGCCTCTTTCATTTTATTTCCCTTCTGGATCCCTAAAATGTGCACATAATGGGTTTATCTGGCTTTTTAGGTACTTTTGATCAACATGGTTGCCCTCTGGTTATGTTCCCAGTGGATGGGCAATACAAACTCTCCTCAGGCCTCAGCAAAGCTGAAGTGGTGGACTTCATAAGTTACTTTCAGTATCAGCACAAGTAGGTGGAATTCAACAAACACGTTTTTTTGCACTGTGTTTGTGTGTACACTGATGTTTGGACTCTTTCTCTCTGACAGTAAGAAACAGGAAAAGCAGAGCATGGTGTCGGTCGTGGCTGATCTGAGGGATGCCTCACTCTCTACCATCAGTTTCATTGTCGAGTCTCTACTGCTGCTTGAGGTATTGTTATGATGAAGTGGAGTGTGTGGCTACATTGTGAGACCTTTTCAAGATGATGGTTTACTTTTTTTAGGCTGAAGTTCTATGCTGAAATGCTTTTAGGCAGCTGGTGTTTGCAGCTCATATGGTGGCAGGACTGAATAGCCGTGCTGCACCCAGGTCTCACTACCAGTGCAATGAAGGTTCAAGTCCCACATGACAAAACTGGACTGATGTAAATTCACATATTACCCAGCAGGCTGCTGTTGAATTGTGATGAATATGAACTGTATTATTTACTTTTTTGTGATCAAAGTATAGACCCCAAAGTACTCTGAAGAATTTGATTCCCAAATAATAATGAAATATTGTCTAGACGTCAGCTGTCTAACCTGTGGAAGGACAAAAATGTAGAAATCCAGAATGGAGGTCTTCATTTAGCGATACATTTTTACATTTTATGTGTTGTTGCTGTTGAAGAGTTAAATTGGGGAAAGGTTGCATGAATCTAATGCCTGAAGAATTGAAGATGAGGCAAAGGGTTTCAGAGATGTTTGCGTTTACTTAACCAATGAAGCCATTTTTAAAACTGTGGATGGCGTGTGATTGAGTGCCGTATGAGCAACCATGTGTTTTCATTGAGGAAAACAAAGAATAATTGTTGGTGCAAATTTTTCTTTTCCTATTATTTTTTTTATTTATTTTTTTTAAAGCTACAGAAGCGCACAGTCCACACTGTGTACATCCTTCAGCCCAAAAAAAAGGATCTTGAGAAGCTAATGCTGAAGCTGCTGGCTCCATCGAAGGATTATTCTGCTTCTTTCAAAGTTAGTATATCAAACTGTTATGCACAGACTTTGTTTAGATTTAACTTAAGTGAGCAGTTCTGATCTCCTTTTATAAACATTTTGTAGAGGGTCCTTCTGAGAGAAATCCCAGAGCTCCAGAACTACATTGATCGAAGCCAGCTACCATGGTCACTGGGTGGATACCTCATGTACCGTCATCAGAGCTGGGTTGCCTTCATTAAGGTAGCGATACTGCTTTCTGGGAGACCAGTTTCATTTAGAAAGTGTAGGAAAATCACTGTGAAGAGGATACAGAGGGTAAGGGCCTGTGGTCTTGATGACATATCTGTGGTTATGTATGGGAGAGAGGGAGTGGACTTTAACCAGATGGACACAATCCCAAAGAGTAAGTGTGCCAGAGGAATGGAGGAGTGTGATGTGCAGTTGATGAGCCATACAATGAAAATATGAAGGAGTTGCTGTGAACAGCAGCATGCTGAGAAAGGGTACTACAGATGATATTTGCTTTGAGATTATTGATGGAGAGGTTTTGAAGGCACTTCACTGTGTAATTGTGGATCTACACAAAGTATATGATAAGGTGCCAAAATGTGGTACTGTATTAGGAAGTTAGGAGTGTCAGAAGAGGAATGAAAATCAGATGCTTAGAAATGAGTCCATCAGAGAGACGGCTGAGATGGTTTGGACATGTGCAGAGGAGGGATAGTGGGTAAATTATACAGAGGATGATGAAGATCGAACCGCCAAGCAGAAGGAAAAGAGGAAGACCTCAGAAGATTCATGGATGTAATGAGAGGGTTGGGGTGACAGAAGACAATACTAGTGACAGAATAAAATTGATACAGATGACAATTCTGAGCCGAAAAGGGAGCAGCTGAAGGAAGAGAAACACCTCAGGTGAAGAACCCGTATTAAAATGCTGCTGCTTCTCTGGGGAACAACTTGTCATGTGGCAACTGTAGCAAAGGTAGCTACAAATATGGAATTTAACATGAGCTTTTCTACTTGTAATGTCTGCGTCTATAAAGAGGTAGGAGTAAGATAAAGAAATGAATGTCTGTCCTGCATGTTATTTAGATATATGAAGATGTAGTCATGTTTCCTTTCCAAAGCTTTTGGTCATAGGAATAAGCTGGAAAAGCAGCTGAAGGGTCAGTGTTTAAGGATACTTTCTTTTTTTTTTTCTTCTTTTTTAATGAGTGATTATGTTGCTGATTGTCTGCCCCAACCAACTTTGAGCCAACCATTCTAACTAATTTGTTATATTGTGAGAAACGGTCTCTCTGGTAATCCACTAATAACTAACAATAGGTCAGAATCCATTGAATATTTATTGCGAGCATAGATGCAGAGATCTGTTTAAGCAGCCAGCACCTCTTATTGGTCACCTCCATGAAGCTTGTGCAAATGCCTTGCATAATGAGCTGATCTTATTAGCCATTGAAAGGAGCCCTCTTTCCATTAATTATCCATTCAGTCATATTCAGCTGGGCCATGACTGTTAACTGTGGCACCTCTTTGCCTGTGGGGAAACCTATTTAGGATACTACTTGGGATACAATCCCCATAGACTGAATTGGGATTTGGTTAACTTAAACCCATGCTTACCTTAAAGCTGTCTAAAATAAACAGTAGTAAAGTCCCATATTGTGAAATCCTGTGTGCACAGAGATGCATGTTGATGATCTTGTAACTCTCACTCATGCTGCTTCCTGCAGGAGATCGATGCGTTTGTCCAGGAGTTTGTGTCTGTAGTCCAGCGGCTGCCTTCATGCATCTCTGCACTGCAGGCTCTGTCCAGGCTTTCACTGCCCACCACCGTCAGCGAGCTCCGGCAATTCTGCTTCAGCACTGAAGCCAAGTTTCAGCAGCTCAGGAGGTCAGATTTGCCACTTCTTGTTTATGATCTTATCAAGTAGCTGCAGTCTAAAAAAGGGTGTGGCACCTTCTTGTCTGCAATATTTTTGTCAATCAAATATTCACTGAAATATAAACCTTATAGCAGCAGGACAGCAGAGGGGGATGTGCGCAGATGCTTGTTTGGTGTAACACTTGTTATTTCTTGTAAATAATGTGCTCTAGTTGCTAATTCGGGCCCTATACTAGGAAACTCATTCAACGTGCTGTGGGTATCTTTCTGTTATCTGAAGTGACTTACTCCAACACTGTCGATCAGGATAAACCGTATCAGAAAGCTGGTTATCAAGTTAACTCGGGGTTACCCCTGCACGTTCAGATGAAAGAGGTGGTGTTGGCAGCTTCTGACCAATCTAACAGGGGCGTTTCACAGGTGAACATTAAAGCTTACTGTCCCACATGTATAATGTGATCAGGGAGTTGGGGCTGGATCAGCTACTGAGGAACTGTGAGAGCTTGGTGGGGAAGCTGCGTTGGCCTGACAGGGAGCCGTGCTTCCAGGACATGGCTGGAACTGCCCTCTTCACTCAGATGGCCTTCGATATGCTCCAGAACCACAGCAGGTACTGCAGGCAGCCAGATCTCAGTGTCAAGTCATGAAAATGGGTTCTTTATCTTAATCCACCAAAAAGTCCATACAGCACTTTTGTAATGATCCCATTTCACATCAGCTAAAGCAAAATGCCAGTATGACTAAGGGTTATCCAAGATTAATGTTTTTTGCTACTCTAAGAAACCGTATTGGACATTTTTAAGAGTTGATGTCGCTCACTGTGCCATTTAATTACAGGATAACTGCTGCTGTGGAAAAAGTGGAGTTGCTGTGGCAGCAGCTGTTTTCTAAAGCTCACTTAAGGCTACGTGTGTTCCAGTTGCGTGATAATGCGCTGCAGGTGGGTCTAACAGAGTCCACATGTAAAGGTTTCCTTTAAATTGTTTTAAACCTACTGCTCTAAACCAAAACCTAAATGACCTGAGTCACTTTACTCGGGCTGTTTTGGTTTGAGCAGAGTGGGAAATGTTTGACCACAAAACTGAATATCCACAGGACAAATGTGGCTTTGTACGTTTGGATAACCTTAAAATATGAACTATTAAATCATTTTCTGATTGTGAATTGCGAAGGGTGCAGTTCTCGTGTTTTAAAAATGGCCTTGGGCGTGCAGCTAAGTACAGAACTAGATAAAAGTACAGATAATCGCGTTAGTATAAACGGCTCAGTGTTTATGGAAAACTACTTTGAGTGACCAGTTGAAGAAAATTATCAGCTCTCCCAATAAATGGGGAAGAACAACCGATCCACAGCTAAAGGCAGCTGGATGTTGGTTTTCTTGTCGCTTGCTTACAGGTTTCTGAGAAGATTGAAACTCTTCTTCGAGAGAAGATCCGGCCCTTCAAAGTAGAGATTGCCAAGGACCCTACAAAAGCTGTGATTCTGGTGTCTGAATTTGAAGCATCCATTCACACTCCTGCTATGGTATGGCTTTAGCTTGCATGTTATGAATCTTACCTTGCAACATAGATCGACCTCGATTAGATTACACCACGGTTCAGTTAAATCCTAGTTGTTTGTAACATTAGTGTTGCTAATTGTGTTACGGATGCTGTTAACTAATGCTTGAAGTAAAGGTTACCTCTCACCTACCAGGCACTTGTTCGCTGGGCTGAAGACGTAATCCAGACTTCAGCAGAGATTCTGCCCTTGGACAGTCAGCCCACGGGGAGCTGGGCTGCAGATCTGGAGAGGCTGAAGGACAAACTTGACTCTGCCGTGAACGTGATTCTCCAAACCCTCAGAGCAGTTTCCAGCTACCATCGCTACTACAGCAAGGCAAGTTGTGGAAAACTTACAGATGCGGTAATACCAAGTGATTCATTGGAAGAACTTTTGTTTTGGAACCTAAGCTAACCATCAACAGCTTTTTGTCTTACTGTTGTTAGGTAATGCTCGCTACATTAAAAAAACAAAACAACAAAAATACCTTTACTGACTGTAATCACTGACAGTAATTTTTATATTTTTCACACCATGTGTGCCAGACATCCTCTTTCAAATCACACTGACCTATCATCCAACTTACTAACATTTTTCTATCATCCTGTGCTGTCTAGTGGCAGCCGGTGTGCATTTTTAATTTCAAGGGCAAATGCTTTTTAACTACTTAAAGATGATGTTGATCAAAAATTTGTGAGTCTAACTTTGTTATTGCCATACCTGGTTACTGCTGTCTAAAATAAATTGGCCCCATCCCCAAGAATAGCAGAAAATTATGCTGTTTACCTGTTTAGGCCAGCTGCTGGTACAGTCAGGTCCTTTGCCAGAACTTCCTCCAGGAGCTCCTGTCGGGTGTTCGTGAAGAGGCTGCCTCCATCCATCTGCAGCAGAAGAACTGGGGGATGATGCCTGGGTGGAGATGGAGGCTGTCCACTTTTCTGAAGAACAATCCCCCTCCAGAAATGGAGGAGCTGCTCCATCTGTCTCATTTGGCTAGTGCAATCCCGGATGATGAGATCCAGCAGACGGGGAAACGGATGTCTCAAAGGTGACTTGATTTATTTTAAACGGGTTTTTCCATTTCTACAGAAAGTGCAGATTGTTGTGTACAAAGTCATACCTTGAGTGCAAGCAAATAAGGTGTGTGTGTGTGTGTGTGTGTGTGTGTGTGTGTGTGTGTGTTGTGTGTGGCCATCAATGATCAACTTTCTTGCAGTTTGTGCAAAAGCAAATTTGTTGCAAAGTAGACACAGCTTCCTGAGACATCAGACATGTCAACCACTGCTGTTGCCAAAAGTCATTTATGGGCTGTTAGCAGCAAGCTTGGTCCTCTTCCAGAAAGCAGACTTGGTAAAAACTGAATATGTATAAGTATGTTGTCCTTTCATAAAAGCTCATCCAATGTGTCCTCTTGTAGGAAGGGTAAAAAATGAAGCACTCAAGTGCAGCTCCTTACTTGGAGAATTTGACCTGCTATGATGCTATGAATCAACTTTCTTTTTGAATAGTAATTTACTCAAACTTGAATGAAGTATTCTAATTTGAGCTGCTGAATTTGTGATTTGCACCAGTTACAAGCCACAATCATGAAAATCATAAAGAGACTTGTGTAACTGAAATGAAATAAATTTCTATCAAAGTTTAACCTTTTAATTCATTTACGAGGAACAAACATTCATTCATTTGTTTAGTT
This sequence comes from Oreochromis niloticus, assembly GCF_001858045.2. NCBI lineage: Eukaryota > Metazoa > Chordata > Actinopteri > Cichliformes > Cichlidae > Oreochromis > Oreochromis niloticus. Next base: position 28,798,746 of record NC_031980.2, on the reverse strand, counting down.
TATTTTTTGTTGACCCTTGAGTGACTTTTTGAAAGGTGAAATGTCCCAGAATTTAGAGGCTTCACTTGGACTCAGAATCGCCAAAATGAGCCTTTGCTGGGTAAAATATCACATCTCCAAGTTATGTGTCTGTTGTGTGATCTATATTTTTATCTTCAGTTGAACAACTGATTCAGCAATCAAATGCAAGTTTGGTGGATGATGGCAATTTAACTGGTTTTATTCCAGCCTTGTGTGGTGTGGTGTTTGTTGTTTTCTTGTTTTCTTTTTTTCTTCTTTTTTGCTCCTTTAGCAGATGGAGTAATACTTGAAATTGATTTAATCAGCTGATCAGCGTTTGTAGCCTATGGCTGCTCAATTAGTTTGATCCCCATCACCCATTCAACCCAAATAGTCAGTATATCAACGACACTTGACAGTTTGGCTGAGCAGCACTGCCACGCCAGTTTGCCACATTATTTATTTTTATTTATTTATTTATTTATTTATTCTGATGCCGTTATTTCATTTTCTATTTATTTCTTTTATTCGTCAGGTGCTTGACACTGAGGAAACTTCTAGGCTCTTCAGGACCGGTGGCTGTCGAACAACTCCAGATGGCCCTACAGTGGCAGTATGAGTTACTGAGGGGCAACCATGTGAATCTCTTATCTGCTGATTCTACCACGTCAAAACCTGTGCCACACCATGTTTCAGAGTCAAACCTCGCTAAATGTAAAGGTGGTAAAGACGCTGCCCATGTCTTTGGAACATCTCCCTTGACCGGAGGTTCAGGGTTGGTGTCAGCTACGGGCAAACCGCCCTCCCCGTTTGCTGCAACCAGAGACTTTGCGATACCTGCCTCAAGCCCGCCTCAAATCCATGACATTATTTCCAGTGTTTCAGATTGTAGGGATCACAGAGAGGAGCATGACTTGGGCTCTATAGGAAACTCTCCTAAAGCTGATTTGCTCAATGAATTTGAGATCAAAGTAAAGCCCGTAGCTGCCGTGTCCAGTAACCCCTGGCTTAGCTTGCCGGTAGAGGATTTGGAAAACTCTTACACTGTCAGCAGTACACAAAATCCAGCACCTCAAAAAGTTGTTCACAATTCTTCAGATGAGCATCTCAATGGCACCCAGGCTAGCAGGTCTCAAATTCAGCCTACACCGGAGGTTTTAAGGAGCACAGAACCTAAAGGATCACAGAGCAGGGACTGGATTTTACATCCACAAAGTTGTGTGGAACATCCTGAACTAAGTCCCATTTGCAGTGTTCTCTCCAGCACCGTTATTGAAGGAAAAGACCAGTCCATCTGTTCCATAGAGGGGGTTCCTACTCTGCTCTGGGATTCTTATGACCTCCATGACCAAAATCAAGATGATGACGACGATAATAGGTAATTTGTTTGGCTTCAAATGTCAAAATGCCGATCAGTATGTTGCTTGTCCTACAGTGTGTCATTGATGCCCTGTGGGGTTTTTCCTATACTATGGCAATTCTCAAAGAAATTTCAGCAGTGGTATTGAAATTTCAGTTGTTACACAGTATTATTATTATTATTATTATTATTATTATTATTATTATTATTATTATTATTATATATATATTTTTTTTTGTTGTTGTTGTTAATAGTTGGTCACAAATGACAAAATAATTAGATTTGTCACATAAGGGGACTCTGACTTATTGCAATTTATGATGAGGACTGGTCACCTGCCAAACTGCATTCTGAACCAGTAAAATCCCTACAGTGGCACCTGCTGTTAAGTTTCATCATAACATACAGACACTGTATTGTCTACTTTGATTCCTTATGGCAGCAAATGATGAGGGTAAGATGAAAGAGTTGAAGGAAGGATGGTAAACTGGGAAAAGGCAAATTGAAGAATTGCCTAATGCCTTATTTTATTTCCCCTCCCGACTTTCCAGTGCGTTGTCCATGAAGGACTGGGATGTGAAGGAAGAGGAAGGTCTGAGGGAAGTGGAGAAGATCTTGGACAAGGCTGATGAAATCTTAGAGGTGAGAGGTGGATCATTTGAGAAATGAAGACAGTGCTGGTTGTTGTGACTTCTGGACAGAATGGAACAAGTTTTTATTTTGCAGGAGGAGGAAAATGTTCTGGCTCAGGAAGCTGTGCTAGATGCACTGCTGAGGACAGAGGACAGGCAGGGTATCTGGCGACTGTGTGACGGTGAGGACCAGCTTGATATGGTAGGTAAAGCATCCAGCAGATCAGTTCTTTGTTACAGATTCTTTTAATTTCCGATCTTACTTTTTAACATCAGTTTGTTTCAGTTACTCTATGCCTCTATGGCATGAAATAAGAGGTAAGTTACACAAGGCACAGGTCCAGGCATGCCTTTCGACTGTAAGAGGAAGATGGACAAAATGTGAAAATGATGTGTGGTTCATAAACAATTGGGGAAACCTGGTCATGTTAGGAGAGATGGGATTTATCCCACTTTGGGAGCAACTCTCATTTCTGGGAAATCTGGCCAAATTTAGTAAACGATCCAAAACGGGAACCAAAGTTGCAGTCTTACACGCCTCTCTGCAGCGTCTCCTCTTCTGTCATTCCCACAGACCATCTACGTTCAGATGATCAAAAAAACACTTGCAGTTTGTTTTTATGTTTTTATATCAAAGGACTAAATAAGATCCTCTGAAAAAGAGCAGAGTTTATTGAACAGTCATGCAAAAACAAAGCAGCACATCACTACACACAGAATAACAAGACAACACAACGCAAAGCAACCCCAGGGTTTAGAGCCTTAAGCATATGCACACGTAGCAGAAAGCTAGAGAAAAGGAGACAGGAAAAAAAAAAGTGACAGACTAAAGTAAGAGAACTCCTAGATCCTTTTTAGGTTGAGGAGCCTCTGACTACTCCTATGAAGTACAACCCATGAGTTGCACAGCTTTCAGGGTATTCTTTTCAGATTTATATTCATCCTAATTACTCTCCTTTTTGACAGATCTGTTATGCCAGCCTTTTATGTAAGAAGTAATTAATCTACTTGATATTTTTATGAACCCAAAATAAAAAAAATTAATTCAGTAGTTATTGGTTTTCTCCAACTTCAGCCATGATTCATAATAATCACCAGGTGGACCCCTCAAATGACCATAAAATTGCCAAAACTGCACATTAGAAAAGAATAACACGTTATATAAAAGTAGATGGGTCAACACAAATGGAGTATATAGGTTAAAATGCTTAACATCATGATTCCCACTTCAGTGGGAAGTATAGTGAGGCAAATACTTTTTTTTTTTTTTTTTTTTTTTTTCTTCACAGAGCTGGGGGGGGGCGTGGTGGTTGTTGTTGTTGTTGTTGTTGTACTACCTGTCTCTCCCTGTCCCATGGAGCGCGACTAGCAAGTTCAACTTGCATGTCCAATTGAGCAATTTCTTTACTCTTGCTGCTAGTATCTCCTTTGTAGCCTGGTTGTATTGAGCTTGTTTCAAGTAGTGAAACAAGCTTGTTTCTGGTTTTGGCTAAAATATTTTTCCCCTGTAATTTGCAAAGTACTGTGCTATGTTGAAATGGCTAAATCCTCATCATCAGAGGCTGACAGGTGGCTCTGCCAGACATGCTGGGGTTTGTCTTATAAAATGTCTGACTCAAATAGACTTTGATTCAAATAACTTTACTGACATTTGTATTTAATAAGAAATCTTTAGCTTGTTAATATCTAACTCACTCTTTATAATTATTGTGCTGATGGTTGTTCTGAAAAGAATTCCAAAATTGAGCAGATATCAGCCCCTGTTAAAGCCTGATATCAATCTGAGTCTTATCTGTTCAACCCTTTAACCCATGTTTAATTTGCCACTGGTTCCAAAAAATGGGTAGGTGATGGCCAGAATGGAAAAGCTCAGTTTGCCTGAAGGGAAGCCTAGAAACCAGTGGGTAATGTCACAGTAGGTTTGTCAGCTTGTTTTATGGTCCCTTGGTATTCACTATATTTTTTTTTTTTTTCTTCTTATTCTTTTAAGATGTCGTCCTGCAAGCTGGCTGAAGCTGGTGTTCTTTGTTTCGATGACTGCCTTGATTCTGCAGAATCTGACGGTTTCATTGACCTCGTGTCGGCTGGGTCTGCACGTGAAACTAAAGCTGCTGCGAATGGGCTCTACAGTGAAGCTCCAGTGGTATCTGAAGTATCTGACAGCAGGCCAGACCTGCTTTTGGAACTGAGAAAGGTTCATATCCTGGACGGGTTAATCATGGAAGAGAACTTGCAGATCAACAAGTTTCGATGCAGTAAAGAGAAACTCAACACTGAGCTCTTGGAGAGCAAACCTACAAATGTGTTACTGACTTCACGCAATGAGAGGGAGGCTTCACATTTGCAGCTGGAAAAGGAGAAGAGGGAGGTAGAGGAGCTGGAGAGGAGTATAGAAAAAGAGTTTAAAGCGAAACAGAATGAGGATATTGATGAAAAGTTTAAAAAATGTTCTATAACTGAAAGGCCTAGAAAAGAACATGATGATCGAGCGCTCTGCGATCTCTTTCCAAATGGTTCTGGAAGATCAGTCACCAGCCTTGCCACGGATGGGTCTGAGAATACACGCGTGACTGAAATTATTCAAGATGTTTCAGACCTTAAGGTAACCAAAGGGGCTTCACCACAAGATGTAGCTCAATTGCCACTTTCCCAGTGTCAAGATGCTAGTGGTTGTACAATTGGTCTGTCAGTATATTACAAAACTACCTTGAACAATGTTTTTGATTTGCAGGAACCCTCAGAAGAGGCAGGTGTCCAATCGCAATACATCGATGGGAATGAATTGGCCAGATCTGCTAGTTTATGCAGTCCAGAAGCATCTTTAATCCCTGAAATGAGGGTAGATGATGGCACCTTTGACCCAGGTGGAAAATCACTCCTTCCCCCTGTAACTAAGCCAAGAAAGTCTTTGCTTCTTGTGAATGAAGGCCATGCTGAACTCGAAACACCTCACTCCGCAGAGGTGTCCTTAGATCGAGGTCATTATTTTGTAGATGAAGGCCAGCTTCATCTACAAGATAAAGTACTTGAAGAGCTGCCAGAGAACGTGCCTCCAGACACCAGCCACAGCTTGGTTTCCAGTCCAAATGTAACACAACATGAAGACGATAACCATGTACCCCCAGAGAACTGTTGGGCATCATTACAGTGCTCGTCTGAAATAATGACTAAAAATGAAAAGATGTCCACATCTTTACTCAAACTACATGTGCAGTCAGCGGAGGAAATCCACACTTCATCTCCTGCAGATGACCACCAACTTGAAGAGTCTGTATCCCAAGTGACTGCTGATCAGCCTCTAGAGTTTGACCCAAGTGGAAGAGACGAACCAAATGAAAAGCTACCAGATGGCGTTCAGAGCTCTGAGGCTCTGAGAATCTCTGGGTCACCTGAAAGTCAGATCCAGTTTTATAGCCCCATGACAGAGGTACGTGGGCACATCCTGCTTCAGCTGTCACCTTTTTGTCTTCATTAAGAACATCAAGTACATCTCGTATTTAAAAGCCTAACGTCAACATTAGTTTTTAGTTCTTATGAAAGCTTTCTTCCAACCCCAAGCTTTTAAATTGCTGTGTGCCATGTGTAACTGAGTGCACATATACTTTGAATGTATGACTAAAATGTGGCTTATAAACTAAAGTGCTGAGTGGCCAGAATTGAAAACAAATAAAGTTGTATTCACAAGATTAACTTAAAAGATCATTTCAGTGCTTTTGAACCTCTTTGAAATTGATTTTAAAAGTGTGTGTGTGTGTGTGTGTGTGTGTGTGTGTCTAGATTGCAGATTTCAAGAGTCCGATTGTACTGGATACAGGCTCTGGTTTGATAAAGGCAGGATTTGCAGATCAAGACCTACCAAGCATTATATTCCCCACAATAATTGGGGTGCCAAAGTATGAGGTAAGTACATTCGTTGTTAGATGCTTTGATTTTAACTCATGTCCCTCAGGTTGGCCCCTACATGTTTGAACATATTTGTGGAGTGTTTCTTTTCAAAATATTTTCAGTAAATGTATTCTAGAAATTGCCTTGGTCTTTGCATTCTTTGTCTGTTCATTACAGCAGCCTCATGGTGGGTGTTTTATAGAGTTGGTTGGCATCTGCCTACAGCTACTTTGAGCTATAAGGAAAACTATGGGGATTTTAAGTGTGGTTATATTTTGTTTCTTTTCTCCTGTCTTTGCAGGAAGTACTGAATGGTAACCTTGAAAGAGAGGCCTACATTGGTCACGATGCAGAACACATGAGAGGGGTTCTGACTCTAAAGCACCCCATAAAGAATGGAATCATTCACAACTGGGATGAAATGGAAAAGGTGAGACTCGTGTTTGCATAATAACTGGAAAATGAAACATGCATGTCGGAATCATTCCCTTTTAGTACTTAAATGTTAAGTATATTGATGTGTCGTCTGGAAATAGATTACTGTCTACAGGTTACAGCTGTTCCACAGACCCAGCTGGCTGAAGATGTTGGATGTCTTTTCAAGCAATATGAGGCTTAGTTTGAAAGAGGCACGGCCTAAAGCCTTTTTGTTTGTAGTACTTGACATGTGAGGAAAATGTGTAATGGTACATTCAGTTTAAAAACATGTTATTGTGGTCCTGGTGTGCATATATCCATAAATGGACAGGAAAACTTTACACTTCATATGCTGCTTTGTTTTGCTGCTGCACTAGTTTTAATATTTTTACCCCTAAGCCGTAAAAGGCTGAGAGGGGTATTGTTGTCATCGTGTCAGGCCTGCGGGTGGCGTGTACACCCAGCTTTGTGAACACAGTAACTTGAGAATGAGGTAACTGGTAGGAGGCTGAGTGGTAACGATGGTGGCCGTCAGTATTTTTATCTGCTGTTTTAAACGCAGTGAGTTTACACGTAATAATATGTGCTGTATAAATAAAATTGCTATTGGCATGTGGGAGAGTCGGTACGGCCTTAAAGGTTGCAAAAGTTTAGCCTTATTATAGGTTATTATATACTTGATCGTTACAGGTACATTTGCTTATCTATCATACAGTCTCTGCTGCTTGAAACTTTCCGGCAAACTGGAAAGGCACAAATGGTTCTCTCTTATGTTCAAGTCTCAAATATAATAAATCCGTTCAGCAAATACCCTGGTTTTATCCCATCATTGGTCATACAGTGTATATGCGTTGATGCTGTGAAAAGCCTCACTTCACAGGCAGGAATATGTTCCTGAGGCTCAGAGGGCAGCTGCAGGCCTATTTGTCCCTGTGGATTAGTCTAGTTTGAATGTCTGTGTTTTGAGAGCTCACCCACTTTGCAACTTCCCCACCCATTAACATGCTTCCCTCAAGAGAAATAAAGTATTGGTGGTTGTTCAAAAGCTCATTTACTCTTGGTGCTTGACTTTTTGTCTCTTAGATCTGGCATCATACGTTCCAGCAGCTGCGCGTGGAACCAGAAGATCACCCAGTTCTTTTGACTGAAGCAGCCATGAACCCCCTGAAGAATCGGCAGCACGCGGTTGAGATCATGTTTGAGTGTTTCAACGTGCCTTTCACCTATGTAGCCATGCAAGCAGTGCTAGCGCTCTACGCAGCAGGAAGAACCACTGGTACTGTAGTCGCTCGTCTTCACGCACTGATTGATGCACACGGATGATGGCTTGTCTGAAGACTTTGTTCAGCTTGGTGTATTTAAACCACTCAAATCTGATCCTATGATCCTACTTGTGTGTATTTGATATAGGTGTGGTGTTTGACTCTGGGGATGGAGTGAGCCACAGTGTACCTGTGTTTGAGGGATACTGTCTACCTCATGCTGTGCAACGCTTTCCCCTGGCTGGATTAGATGTTACACTGCATCTTAAAAAGGTATTCAGCACTTCTGTTAATGCCCAGTGTAGGAGCTATGTTATTGATTGCTTGGAAGGCATAATCCCTGGATGGTTCCTAATTTAGTTTAAAGATGAGGCAAAACCAGCTTGCTGTGCTTGTGCTTTAAGCTTCTCCGGGAACAAGGAGTGTGCATGCGTACCACAGCAGAGGAGGAGATAGTGAGGGAGATGAAGGAGAAGTGTTGCTGTGTCGCTCTCAACTATGAAGATGAGCTAAGTCGGGGGCAGTCATCCTGCAGAGAGATGCATTACACCATGCCAGATGGGCAGATTATTACCCTCGGCACAGAGAGGTTCAGGTAATGCTGGTGGGGTGGGGGGCTGCTTCCTGCTGTTTACCAACACTTAAGTCTTAGAAATGATCTTGCGGTCACCTTGCTTGTTGTATAGCACAGACTCTTTAGCAGAGTGTACCCCCTTTTCATCTAGGGCACCTGAGATTCTGTTCAAACCTGAGCTGATTGGACGGGACCATTATGGGATGCACGAAAGCATCTACAGGTCAATCCTCAGCACAGACATTGACCTGAGGCGCTGCTTCCTGGGAAACATTGTACTTTCAGGTAACATTTGGTTCTTGGTAAGGTGTTGCACTACAATCTGAAGTACAATGGTTTTCCAAATTCTGCTTCTATTTGTTTTGTCCTCTCTTCCTGAAGGTGGGAACACTCTGCTGCCCGGCCTGCCTGAGCGACTGCAGGATGAAATCAAAGGCCTGCTGCCCTCAGACATGGGGGGCAGTGTTTGTGTAACCAGCCCCAAAGATAGAGACTCCTCAGTGTGGAGAGGAGGAGCAGTGTTGGCAAATATGCCCACCTTTACCTCTGCATGGATCGGTCGGGAAGAATACGAGGAGTATGGACCGCAGATAGTCTTCAGGAAGTGCTTCTGAAACGACTGAAAGGTTGATGGCTCATTTCATCAACAGTGCCACTGGCTGCTGAGCCAACGGGACTCAGCTGTTGTCCCTCCGTTGTCCCTCTCTGTGGAATCTTTTGTTTTGTTTTTCTTAATTTTCTCTCCCCTGTTCTTTAGTGGAGGTTTCCTGCTTACACCTTATGCACTTCCTATACAGCCCACTAACACGGCAATAAGGAAGTTGATCTAAACGTTCCCATCCTTACTATTGTTGTTGCTATCACTATAAAACCTCTAAGTGTGTCTTAAATTCTAAATTTCTGTGTCCCAAGAACTTGAGCCTAAATATATTCATGTTCTGTGATTAAGGGGCTGGAACTGAAGCTGCCCTTTAATTCATGTCTGTCTTTGTTTCCAGAATACGCAGTTGAGAAACATGAAGAAATTTTGATGTGCCAGCTTTAAATTGTCCATTAATCTGATATTGTCAAAAACCTTATTTATTGGTTTTTTGCTTTTTATGTGAATCATGATACTTTGTTTTACACATGGTGGTCCAGCTGTAACCTGCTGTGATTCTTTGAGCACTGAATGTTGAGTATTAAGAGCTCTGCAGAATTTATTCTTAAATCTTCTGCAATAAGGGATTTGTCACAATGCAACTTTTAATGATTTCTTTAGGTAATACCAAATTTTCGTTGTAGTGGCTCGTTATAATATGACTCAGATTGTCATTATAACACATGACAGAATATATTTGTTTTGTTTTTTAAAAAAAATTCTTTTCTGTGCAGAATCCCTTGAATGGAGTGGCTCCTAATACTCATCAGATGGGTGCAGTGTACATGAGTTTTTCCTGAGGTCGTTGTTGGTTCTTCTCAGACCTCGTTGCACGTGTTGCTCTGGTACATTGTGAACTCTATATCTTTTTCAGTGTGGTGTCATTTCAGTGAGGGTTGTGTTGTTGTTGTTTTTTTTTTTGTTGTTTTTTTTTTTTTTTTTTTTTGTTGTTTTTTTTTTTTTTTTTTTTTGTTTTTGTTTTTTTTTGTTTGTTTTGTTTTGTAGGGGACCACTGTGTTTTACATGCATTCTTGCACAACTGATCCTTTTTGTGGACGCTGTTCCAGTGATGCCAAACTGCTCAATTCCTATTAATTCTGAAAACAAACAAAAACAACAACAACAACAAAAAAAAAACAAACCCCAGTGGCAACCCATGCTATTAGACTTGGTCAACACTTAAAGATTTTTATTATTTATTATTCTGTGCATGAAATTCAGTTGCATGAGTTTGAATTCCATGTGTGTGTGTGTTGTTTTGGACTTGTGTGTGTACTTTGCATGAGTTTTGTATTTTTAAGTGACTGTCTAAAAGCACAGGGTTCGTCATGTGGCCTAGAGCTTTGCTCTTATGTGGAAATTACTGAACTGTGACAGCAGGAGCTGCCGTTTGTGGCAAGTTTGAAGTGAACAGTCTCTAATGGATTGTGTGGTTCTTCTCCTAATTGTACTTAAAAGGCTGGGCCGAGTCCAGCAGTGTTTTTCCTGAACCATGTCATTTTATTTTTTTTTATTTTTATTTTTTATAAATAAATATTGTAATCATCATCCTGCTGTGCTGACTTTGTTTCAGTTGTAGACTTCTCTGAATGTTTAGGCTAAAACGGAAATGGATCTGCTTTTTCATATTTGCCTAAATGAAACCGGTGTGTTCCTGTGTTGTCTGATAATGAAAGGTAAAAGAAGACCTTCAAGTAAACCAAATATAAACAGGTGGAATGGGTGTTAGCTCAACCCACTACAACTTCCAAGCTAGCAAGACTGATCTGTTAATGGTAGCATTACCAGTGCCTATAAACATACACAGCATCCAGTAAAGACAGGCCTAATGATGACAATAATCAACTAAAGTACACAGTCAAAACTATCAGGATGGATGAAGACTTACGGGTGAAACTTGGAAAATTTGAATATCGTGCAAAAGTTTATTTCAGTAACTCAGCTTAAAAGTTGAAACTAATATATGATATAGACTCATCACATCCAAAGCAAGACATTTCAAGCCTTATTTTGTTACAATTTTGATGATTATGGCTTAATAACTTTAAAAGTTAAAAGTATTTTGGTCTAGACAACACAAAATGTGATGTCCATATATGTGGATGACAGGTCCTAGGAGGTTAACGCTGATACTTGAGATTTCATCTATGTACTGAAGTCTGTTCTTCAATTGAGGGTATTAAGGGTATGTCCTTAAAGATGGGAAAGATGTTTAAAAACTTGGAAGGCTCTTCAAATATAATTTTGTATATATATATTTGGTAATCTTGAAGCATTAATGCCATTAGATATGAATGGATACAGAAATGTGGCCCCCCCTCCGCCCACCAGCATGGACTCTTGCGATGCCGCTTCTCTGCAGTCTTAATTGGTCATCTCCCATGTGTCACCCTCTCCACGTGTCCTGAAGCGATAAAGACCCTGAATGCCGCCAAAACATCTAAACACGAGTCACGGTAAAAGCTCATTCCGTTATTCGAGTCTTGTTGGCTCTGGTGTGTATGCTTTTAATTTTTTGTTTGTATTTTTCCCCCAGAACTTAAAGGATGAAGAGCAAACTGTAGCGCACTCTAGTGGATACCTGAAATGAATCTTAGCAAATTTGCACCGTTACTTATGGCAACTGCTTATCAACAATCCGCCATAGGTCCGCCGGTAGAAATGGCTCAGGCTGGTGCGGAAAGCCTGCTTAAAACCGTAATCGGGCACATTGTGCACGAGTGCAGGCTGAGGGGAGACGCGGTGTCGGACACGCTGGCAGCTTTTATGGTCGGTAAAGCAAAGTAAGCACTTAGTCGTTGAGCTAACGCTGCTGCTGTACACGTTCATGATGTTTTCAAACATCCACAGGTGACTGCTGTGGTGCTGGACCCAAGAAATGGCTTTAATGTTGACAGGACCCTTACTAAAGATGATGTTCAAAAACTCGAAGAGGTGAGCTGCTTTATTTCTTTTTCTAATTGGTTTTAGTGGTTCTGAAAATCATTGTGTATGTTTGAGTCGAAGTTCTGTTCTGTTTCAAAATTAGGCATTTCTTCCCCATTTAGTGAGGGTTATGGGAGAAAGGCCAAGAGTTAGACGTTTCCTTTTAACAGGAGGCAACTTCAAACAGGGAGTGGCAGCTGCGCTCTCCTCTTCTGAGTCCTGATGTTTTAGATCCTGTTTTTTTGTGGCTATTTCATTTACTTCTGTAGTTTCTGTTTTTTCCTTGTTTTTGATTTCTCTTTATGACTATTATTCTTACTCAATAATGACAGTAAAGCAAATTTTTATTAAGATATATTAGACTTGTTACTGCTGAATCTGACTTCACCCCTTCTTCGAAAGCTTTTGGTGTAAGACTAACACAAGCAATGATGGTAATCTATTCAGTTCAATTTATTTTTATTCATACTGCACCAAATCACAACAACAGTCGCCTCAAGATGCTTTATATTGTAAGGTAGCCCCTACAATAACACATACAGAGAAAAAACCCAACAATCATAAGACCCCCTATGAGCAAGCACTTTGGCGACAGCAGGAAGGAAAAATTCCCTTTAACAGGAAGAAACCTCCAGCAGAACCAGGCTCAGGGAGGGGGCGGCCATCTGTTGTGACCGGTTGGGGTGAGAGAAGGAAGACAGGATTGAAGACGTGCTGTGGAAGAGAGCTAGAGATTAAGACAAGTATGATTCAATGCAGAGAGGTCTATTAACACATAGAGAGTGAGAAAGGTGACTGAAGAAGAAATACTCAATGCATCACGAGCCTACACCTATTGCAGCATAACTAAGGGAGGATTCAGGGTCACTTGATCCAGCCCTAACTATATTCTTCCCGTATCCAAACTTGAAGCTGGTTCCATAGAAGAGGTCCTTGAAAACTGAAGGCTCTCCCTCCCATTCTACTTTTAAATACTCTAGGAACAACAAGTAAGCCTGCAGTGAGAGCGAAGTGCTCTAATGGGGTGATATGGTACTATCAGGTCCTTAAGATAAGATGGGGCCTAATTATTTATGACCTTGTATGTGAGGAGCAGGATTTCGAATTCAATTTTGGATTTAACAGGGAGCCAATGAAGTGAAGCCAATATAGGATAAATATGCTCTCTCTTCCTAGTCCCTGTCAGTACTCTTGCTGCAGCATTTTGGATTAACTGAAGGCTTTTCAGCAAGTTTTTAGATAATAATGACTTACAGTAGCCCAGCCTAGAAGTAATAAATCCATCAACTAGTTTTTCAACGTCACTCTGAGACAGGATATTTCTAATTTTAGAGATATTGCGCAAATGGAAGAAAGCTGTCCTACATATTTGTTTAATATGTGCATTAAAGGACAAATCCTGGTCAAAAATGACTCCAAGGTTCCTCACAGTGTTACTGGAGGCCAAGGTAATGCCATCCAGAGTAAGAATCTGGTTAGATACCATATTTCTAAGATTTTCAGTGCCGAGTACAATAACCTCAATTTGATCTGAATTAAGAAGCAGAAAGTTAGAGGTCATCCGGGTCTTTATGTCTTTAAGACATTCCTGCAGTTTAACTAATTGGTGTGTGTTATCTGGCTTCATGGATAGATAAAGTTGTGTGTCATCTGCTTAGCAGTGAAAATGTCTCCCTCTGCAACATGTCTTCCAGCTGTGTCTGGATAAACTCACAGAAAAGTGCAGCCCATCCCTTGACACTATCAAAATGCAGGTGTACTTTGACATGAATTATACCACGAAATGTAAGTATAAGCTCATTCTGATTTTATGTGGCACCAATACATGTATGTAATGCATGTTAAGCTTGCTAGAGGTTGTTCATTTTTTTTTAGGTTTATTTTGCTATACAACATCTGTCTAGTTTCTAGAGTGACATCTACAAATGCCAATGACCAATTATTAGCATCCATCTAGTTTCATCTTATCTGAGTTCGGTTTGCAGAGGCAGCAGTCTAAGCAGAGAAGCTCAGCCCTAACTCTCACCAGCTACTTGTTCAAGCTTATCCAGGTGACATAATCTTTTCAGCGTATCATTGGTCTACCCATGGTCTCCTCCTGGTGGGACATGCCTGGAACACCTCACCGAGGAGGCATCCTAGCCAGATACCTGACCCACCTCAGCTGGCTAGTTTTGTTGTGGAGGATTAGTAACTCTACTCTGAGGCCCTCTCAAATGACTTAACTCCTGTTTCTAAGGGAGAGGCCAGCCACCCTTTGAAGAAAGCTTATTCTTGTCGCTTGTATCTGCAATCTCATTCTTTTAGTCCCTACCCAGAGCTCGTAACTGTAGTTGAGGATGAGAATGTAGATTGACGGGTAAATCAACAGCTTTGCGTTTACAGACCAATAAAGCATCCACATTGCTGCAGCCGCAGCCCCAATCCATCTATCAATCTCCCACTTCCCCCTCACCCTGAGATCCTTCACTCCTTTTATCTGGGGGCTACTTTTATCTGCTTTTCAACTCTATTTTTCAGGGTAGAGAACGATGCCTTTTTCAGCAGTAGGTTTTCAGTAGGTATGCAGGGGGAGGATGTAATGCTTTCCATGTCTTCATGTGCAGCTGCTTTGTAACAGATAAATGGCATACCTAGTGCTACAATCAATAAAATCATCGCATTGTTGCAGTCTTGTCCTATTTGTAGCAAAAATGTTGCTTTTTGCCATTATATATTTTTTGTTCTTTACAGTTTAAAGTAGGCTATGCTAAGTTGGTTAATTTTTGTGTCAACCAACGAGTCCAATAAATTGATAACCACTGTTGTATTTCTCATTATCTCCAACTTGGGTTTTATGTTTAGATGAGCTGTCTAATGCATAGAAAGCCTGGGTATGTTAAACTGCAGTTCAGCGTAGCCATGTTGAACTTGTTCACAGAGGCACTAGAGGTCATAAACCCCAATCTTAAATGATAAATTTCCAGACTAGTTAAAACATGTGTTGGTCAGCTGACTATCTGAAGCTGTCAGATGTGGGTTTATTTAGTCATGTTTGTGCTATTGCAGTGCTCTATTTGAGTCACATACAGACTTCAGACTGCAAAACCTTGCCACAATGACTTTTGGTGATGACCTTGTGTGTCTGTGTAGGTGAGTTTCTTGAGGATATCCACCAGTCAGAAGAGTCCAAGCTGAGTCCACTGTGCAGAGAGATCACTGACAGCAGGGTGAAATCAAGGGAGGAATTAGATGGCCTTTACCATAAAATCACCACTTATATCCTGCTGCGCTCTGCTATGGGTTCGCCTACAGATACCAACACTATGGAAGAGGCTACAGGTCTCATACTACTTTTCATTGTTCCAACTAATGTCATGATGTCATGTCTGCATATTGAAAATGTAATGCCACGTTACACCAAAGGCTGCACTACTAATTCTAACCCCACATCATCCAGACAGCAATTTTCTACTATTCTCAGTGATTCTCCAACATATGTCTTGTGAGCTGACTATGAAATTCAAAACATTTCTGATGAACCACAAGTCGGTTCATATTATGTAACATCAGACTTCCAGTTAGAAAGATCAGGTTCTGAAAGGGAGCAAATTGTCAGCAGTTTTCTGAGTGGAATCTCTTCTATTCACAAAATGAATGAACAATTTTACATAATATAGTGTAACAATTAGCCATGCAGTGAATGATGCTGGTGGTGGTAATAATGATTATACATGCAGTATGTCTAACGTTTGACTTCTCTTCTGCCCTTGCCATAGCTGTCCTGCAGAGCGTCTTCCCTCAGGCTGAACTGGGAAACTTTCGAGTGGCCTTAAAGAGAGACCAGGAGCAGCAGCTCAATGAACTCACCATGATTGTTACTGGGATCCGACTCTTCAACAAAGCCAACAAGAGGGGTGAAGAGGAGGTTGACATTCATGAACTAAGTACAGTTTTTATGCTTATTTTTTACTTTGCCAGCTCGAGATTGATTGTTAGAAGACCTCTACTATAGATTTAGCTCAGTGACTGTCTCTTTGGTATTTGAAATTATAAGCAGTTGCATGCAGTTAAAATACTTTTAAAAAATTTTGTTGGCTGACCAACAAAATTGGCCGACATTTCACCAAAAATGAAATGTCTTCATGAACCAAAAAGTCCAGCTGTTTTCATTTCAAGCCCGTAACACTATAGATCTTGCTCCATAATGGTGGTCTGTGAGTGTTGTATGACTGGGCAGAGGGGAGAACACATCTGCAAAACGCAGCAACATCCACTCTCTAAACCTGTGACAATCTCCCCAGTGAGTGTAGCTTTACCCTGAGGTTTAGAACGTACGCTTTTTTTTTCTTGGTTGGGCTTGGATCTTTCTTGCAGTTTTCTTTAATCAGGTTGGTAACTTAAGTGTCCGAGACATGAATGAAGTGCCCTGGTCAGTCAGTATCTCTTTCGATATGCCGACTCTGGAGATGACCTGAAACTGTGTCTACACAACACTCTTTTGAAAAGGGGTGCTACTCGATCTTAATTCGGGGCATGATAAAGTCCAGCAGAATGTATATAGATTAACAAAACACACAGATCTAAATCACAAAAAATTAAACAAAAATTAAATAAAACACAAATTTCACAAAAATATTTAACACATAACAGAAAGTCTGCAAATCACACTAAACCACTGCCTTGTGACAAAATTCTGTCTTGTGATAAATTCAGCATATAACAGTGATATTTATACATTTTGTGTTCTCTCTGCAGTGCCTGCAGTTCTTCAAGAGGCTCTTCCAGTCACCAGTAAAAGCATAGCAAATGAGCTGTGTGTGACACAGACTTTGGTGTTCAAGTACACTGCTGTGCTGGAGAAGCTAACAAGCTCTGATGTTCAGTTGGGACATTCTGATGTTCCCATTATTCTCCTCAAACAGGCTTTGTATAATGGCAGACAGCATGAAGTTTTCCTAAAACTGTTACTGGTAAGGTGGCAGTAATTTTGTAACTTTAAAAAAAAAATTGGTAAAAATGCGGTATTTTCATGGAGACTACACCTGTTATAACAGTGATATCAGTCATTTAATAATAACAGTAGTACCAACTTTTAGTGCTTTGCAAAAGTCTTGAGCTAGGAAAAAGAAATGGTTGCAGTAATTGACTGAAACATGTGTACTACAGTATATTAAGACAGTGTATTAAGCTGTGTACATACTGAAAGCTATTTGCTCACCACATGATCATCATGAAGCTGACCACTGGGTGACTAGCCTGAAAATTGAGACTGCAGAGGTTCACCCATAGTCGCTTGAAGTCACCGAATGTCATTCGTATGATCTCTCATAGTGAAATCGCTACAAAAAGCATCCAGTGCGTACGTTCCAAATTTAAAGTTATTATTTGGCATGGCCATCTTTGTTCTTCAACACAGCTGAAACTCTGTCAGACAAGCTGTCTTGTAATTTCTTTAGTCTTCGGGGATATTTCTCCGGGCTTCTCGAAGGACAGTCAAAAAATCTTTTTTGAATGTTGACTGCCTTGTTCTTTTCTTTGTCACAATGATCACAAATGGCTTCAAAAGTGATCCAAACTGCCAGATTGATCATGTCCCATTGTGCATTTTTCTATTCAGTTATGCTCTCACTGCATTGGCAACAGCTTTCTTCAGCATATTAGGTACTTTTGTGGTAGATCAAATTTTGATGGCATGTTCCTGCATACAGTCCATCACTTTTGGCAAGCTGTTCAACACCGCTGGCTGAAATGCAGCCCCAAACCATGACACAGTCTCAATGTGTTTTACAAGTGGCTGTAGACACTCACTGTTGTACCTCTCTCTCCATATAAATAGACAATGACTTAAACCAAAAAGTTAAAATTCAGATTCATCACTCCATAAGACTTGTGGCCACTGATTTTCAGCTCAGTTCTTGTGTAATTTGGCACACCTCAGCCTTTTCTCCCTGTTTCCCTTCCTTAAAATTAGCTTTTTTACAGCTAGCATTTCTGATAGTGAACAGTAGATCAATCAAATGAAGAGCTTGTGTCAGTGTTTTTACTGGAATTTTTTCCCTTGATTTCTTAAGGACCTAACATTTAGATCATGTTTATTTTCTGTAGACTGGCCTGCCACTACCTAGTCTGTCCTCCACTTGCCGTTTTTCTTAATTTTCTTCAGGACACGGTGAACGTTCCAAAATACCCTTTTTCATGCTTTAATGATTTGTAGGTCATTGTTAAGTAGCTTAACAAACAATTAAAACATTAGTCTGAAAACGGGCAGGTACAAGAACTAGACAAGAGAGTGCAAAAGCAGCCAATATCCAAAGAAAAACTTTGACTTTCAGAAAGCCTGGAGGACTATTACTCAATATGACTTTAAAAGTTCGAAGAAAGACTGCCTGCCTGGAAGCAACATTGAAACAAATAAGGAGTTACACAAGACTTTTGCAGAGTACTGTTGCCCATGAATATCAGAAATTCAGCACGTCAAAATATTAGAAAAACATCTATGATCAACAACTTGCAATACAAAATTGTACAGTACAGTAGGGGTGGGGAGTACAGCTTGAAGAGTCTGTCATATAAGACATATAAGATAACAATATTTGCAACATTGTTCACTATGCTTGCAGTCAGCAGCATTTAAGAGTGTAAATAAATTTTTCCACTATCATTGATGACACACGCACTAATGTGAAGTGTGTATCGATTAAAGCAAGATGCCTGCATAATAGAAAAAGAAGCCTGTACATTTTAAGTACACTTATAAAACCTGAAAGCCTGAAAGACAAAAGGAAAACCACTTCAAAGCTGGACCACAGACATCCACTGGGTATTTTAGGCTATTTTCATCTTATTTAAGGTGAATTTTATTTTTCTATTAAAACATTTAGTGAAATATTTTCCTGTACCTCCAGGCTGATGCAAATTCATGTACTAAGCATGTTGAAATCCTGCTGAGTGACGTCTCATCACAGATGAAGCTGCTAAAAGAAACTGTGCAGTCAAAAACAGCAGTACCAGCTGCAACAGTTTTTGTAAGTTGCTTTGACTGTTTTGAAGTGTTCTTAAGTTGTTACAGTTAATGTCTTGTTATATTTCATCTGAGGGAATAGATGGAAGTGTGTACAAAGATTTTTTTCTCCTTCATTCTTATATTTGTCTGTACCTAGAACCTTTATTTTGTCATTCCTCATTCTTTTTCAGCCATTATTCAAGATGCTGTCAAAGTTATGGTTTGAACTTCGGGATGAGGGTGAGTTCCTGAACATGCTCAATAAAATCATGCTCAGACTCCAGCCCTTCTCTGCCTCCCAGACCAAGATTTTCTCTGAAGCTTATCTAGAAAGTCTGTTGGAGGACTCAGAGGTGAAGACAGACGAACAGAGAATGCTTGAGTCTTCAGGTATGGCTTTGGTTACCCACAGAAACAAAACTGCATTTTCCACAAGCGTTACAAAAAAGAGAAATGAAGATCCATGCTTTTGCCAGTCTTAAATGTGGGTGTGGTTTATTTTGTCTTCCAGATAACTGCATTGATCCAGCTCCCCTGAAGACACAGGAATGGCTTTTTCCTGAAACAACAGTCAATTTTGAGGAAATGCCCCTACAGTATAATGGATTCTGTGGCTACACACTTGTAAACAGAGATGGCCTTCTACTTCCAGGTATAATTTCAGTGTTATGGTTTTTAGCTTAGGTACAACAAATTTAGGTGTGTGGGTAAAGGCGTCTTTAAAAAAAAACATGAAGTTGCAGGGAATTATGAAGTTGTTCTCTGAATGGCCACAAAGGTGGTGACCAAAGCCTCTTCATAGCTATAATTATACTGTCTTCCTGATCCCATCCATCCATCCATCCATCCATCCATCCATCCATCCATTAATCCATCCATCCATTAATCCATTAATCCATCCATCCATCCATGGATACTTCATGTCATTTTCCAAGACATGAAGTATAACACTTTATTGTTGATTGTGAAGTCAGGATTATGTTAATATGGGAAAGAATCCAAGAAGTATCCAAGTTTCCAAGAAGTCACTTGGATGAGTGACGAAACATTTCTCCCACTGAAAACGCTACATCCGGATGAACAGAATCAACTTTTTGGGATTTCCTTACCTATATGATTGCGCATGCATCAAGACATGTTCTGCCTGTGTTTGCATAGGTTCTCTCTGGGAACTCCAGCTTCCTCCAACAGTCCACAGACATGCAGTTAGAGATGGATGGATGGAGCCACATATCATACTCTGCCTGTCTCGTGCACCGTTTCATGACACACATATATTCATTCACTTGCAAACTAATTATATGGAGCAACATTCACCTACTGAGAACTATGCATATCCAAGGGCCATTTTTCCCAGACCTTACCGTCCATCATCTTTATAGCTCATTTTGACAGGTTAATGGCCGAGGTGAGCTTCTAGGATCAGGAAAAATGGCTGTTATGCCAGCCTTACTGTAAGAAACAATTAATCCTACTTGACAATTTTATGACTTTAAGAGCAGTTGCTTCTACAACTTTGGTCAGTTTGAGCTGTCAAAGCAACTCACACATCAAAAATAATTAACAGGTGCATCTTCATATTGGCCAGTTTCTACCAACCATATGTCACAAGCCTGTCAAAATAGGCTACAAGATTTCTTATTTCATTATTAAGAGGTGACGATAGTTTTATTGTAATGCAAATGATGAGTGGCAGCTGAAAAAGAAGCACTAAAATGTAGTCATTGGCCTTCTGTGGGTGGTTGGAGAGCTGTTTGCATGGTCACCTAACGTGTGTGATACTAATGAAAGTCTGGACTCTCTTACCTGTCTGTAAAACTTGCAGACAGGCCTTAAATGTACTGCAGCTATTTTCAACAGATTTTTTGAATTTGCTGTATTTTAAAAGAATGCAATCCCTACAATCTACATAATATATTTTACAGATCGTGTTATTCAAGTATTTATTTATTTATTCATCAGTTCCTGCAGTTTCCCATAAATTTTGCGTGATTTATTCCCTACATTTCGGTTGAGGGGTCATATGATGATACTGCTTTGATTGCACAGAAACAGTATACACATGATATCAGTTGTTGATAATTCTTAGTAGTCTGTGGGAGCGCTGTTTGCATGGTTGCTCATTAAGACCAGGCTGAATGCTAACGACATGTTTATGCTCTCCTACCTGTCAGCACATCAAGTTTTTGCACCTATTACTAACTAACTAAATAAATACTGCAGTATTAGGTTGACATTGATTTACAGGACATGTACCTGTTTTGCAGTTGGACTGTCCCTTTCACAGCCCTGAATTATTTGAACCAGAGTATTAAAATGAATCATAAAGATGATATACTAAGATTAGCAGCAGACACTTGAGTAAAGCTGTCCATCACGTAAGCAGGCATGGCTGTGATTGTTGCCAATATGCCAATATTGGAAAGCATAAATGGTGGGGATTACCAATAGTTTTAAGTACAGTGCCAAAGCTTCAGGTCTCTCCTACAGAACTATTTCACTGACCTTATTATTAACCCCAAATGTTTTATTCTATCACAGTACTACCTATCACTTGATTTCACTGAGCTCCTGAGAGCAACCCATTCTTTCAATGTTTGTAGAAGTAGTCTACATGCTTAGGTACTTGATTTTATGCACATGTTGCCATGAAAGTGATTGGAAAACCTGAATTCGCTTATTTTGATGCAGCATCATTCCCTCTTATGTTGAAGGAGCGTGGCTCCACCTTGATCCAAGTATTAGGACTATTAGCCAATACAAGACTTTGATGATAAGGCTAATATGAGTGTTTATCTTAGTGAAACTTCTCACCTATGTAATTAGACACATTGATTGGTTAGTTAACTGGGCACTCAAAGCACTTCATCACATAAGACTTCATACAAGCACTTTTTTCTATACCTAAGCACCTTGTCTAAGATTCACTCTCCTTCTCTGATGGGTGCATCAGGGGCAAGTTTGTGTCATTAACTTCAAATTAAATGAACATAGAGTAGATCAAAGTGAGTCTGTAGACCAACATTAAATTAATATTTATCTCTTGCAGGTAATCCATACATCGGAGTCCTGAAACACAAGGAGAAGCTCTATGTTTTTACCTCCAAAGAAGCTGCCATGAAGTTTGCCCTTAGTCCAGACAGCTTTGTTGCAGAGGTTGCAGAAAAAGCCAAATACTCCCCTGAACTCATTCAGCTCCTCAAACTCCACCAACAGTTTTCCTGTATTAGTCCATACTCTGAGGTGAGCAGACTCTCATGGGTAACTTTCTAATAGCCACAACACACACTTCAAAAACATTTAATGAAATTCACAGGAGCTTTTAAAACTTTCTTATGTTTGGACAATCTGTTGGTAGTAACTGATTTTGACTTTTGGTTTGGCAGATCCAGCCAAGAAAGGGTTTACTGGTGAAGCCAGATATAAAATGTGAGTGTGGCACTCAGACTGAAATTCACCCTGTGGAGAAAAACATTGTCAAGTCATATGAGTGGAATGAGTGGGAGCTTAGACGAAAAGCTCTCAAATTGGTGAGCCACGTTCATTTATTTTTCTCACTTTGTAGTCTGATGTATGCTAAGTGTTGAAACCTGTAGTCATACTTAACAGTATTATTACTTAAAAGTATGACATTTTCTACAAACAGCGTTAGGTAATATATTAAACTTGGGTTGCTTGTAACCTTTTTCAGAGAGACATGTTTGTCATTCATTTAAAATGTACAATGTAAACTGTTTTTTAATGATTCATGAATGTGAAAAGACTTGTCAGCAGTAGCAGAGTATCAAAAGGCACAGAACATATGAGCACTGTTTCCAATAGTAGTATTGGAACAGTTGAGAGGCAGCCCTGCCTGGAGCTGTCCAGTGGATTGCACAGATTTGTCACTTCCAGACAGGTTCAGCCCGTTTACTCACTTTCCATAAGAAAGCCACAACTCAGGGTGGAAAAAGCCATAAAGAAAGCAGCGGATCACGGCCTAAACTCGGCATTATTTATCCCACTCAGTGAGTCCAGAGGTTAGATTAGTCTCACGTTTGTGAAAGGCATTGGAGGCAGACAATGGAGATGGAGACCATCAGGAGCCCACCCAATGGTGACGAAGACCCTCAGGAGGCTTGGATCTTGGCACACTAGAGAGTCTCTTTCGTCGCCAACAGCCTGAAATTCTCTGTCAGTCATGGTCAATTCTGACTACCTTCTTTCTGGCCCATAAAAAGGGAGTAAATGGGCTGAACCTTTCTGGAAGTGGCAAATCTGTGCAATTCAACTGGACAGCTCTAAGCAGGGCATGGAGGTAAGAATCATGAACGAAAACCAACACACATATGCAGGGTGGCCATCTGACGCTCACAGTTATAGCTTTTTGTTTGATGTGTCCTGATGCTCTCTCTTTCTGTCTCCATGTTTTACAGTTTTACAATTTCATTTGGTTTTCTCAGAAGTTACATTTTCTTTCATAAGCGTATTTTTTTTTTTATTGTACTTGGATTAGTTTTTCAATTATGTGCTATAGTGTGAATTGTTTTTTTCTTATATAATTTTCTTGTGTACTTTTATGATAGAACTTCATAGACTTCATAGCACCCCAACAGCATGAAAATTAGGTTTTAGCAGATATTACATTTGCCCATTGATTGCTTCCATCATGTCTTTGCAGTAACTACTCAAAAGGTATTGATTCTAGTAAGTTTATAGTAAGTATTTTAAGTGTTTAAAGTCTTTGTATGTATGTTTGTGTGTCGATGTGTAACTTTGCTACTTTTATTAAGAATGAATATGAATATGTTAATTCCTGCAGTGATTACTGTGCCTAAACATCATGAACAGGACAATTAAAGTACAGGACAATTAAGGCCATAACAAACAGACTGAGAAACAGCACATACGCCAGGGCTGTTGCATTAATAAATACACTCGGGAGATAAATCACTGCAAAAACACAACCTTCAACGGTGCAATATTTTCTTTTATTTTTTCTTCTTAACTGTGCAATATTTCCAAGGAACTGTGCAATATTCTAAGGACTGAATCACTGTGCGGCAACCGTATTCTCACTTGTTCATTCTGATATACAGTCTTGTACATACTATTTTTTTTCTTTGTTTAAAATTTATTGTACACATATGCTTCTTTCTCCTAAAAGTGCCCCTTTTTTTCCACTTGTACTGAACAGGTTTGCATACAATTTTTGTTGTTCGAAAGCACAATGACAGTAAAGATTCTGGTTCTGGTTCTGGAAACCCATCTTGGATCAGCGGCCAAGGTTGCTCGTGGTAGTGGTATAATGCCATAAGGGATATTATCTATGCATATTTTGAAGTCCCTTAGTAGCATTTTTTAAACGCCTGGGTATTATTGTTGACCTTTCCCATCCCTTTATAGCCACAGTGTACCCACCTTCAGATGGCTTAACACATCGTGTTACAAAGCTTAAATCATGATATTAAGTCATGTTCATAAATGATTTTATGAACATGACAATGAGTTGTCATTTTAGTACTGAAATGGGCTTCACAGTCACCATCGCAGTCCAACAGAGTACTTTTAAGAACAGGATTTCGAACGGGATTTTCATCATGCATGTGGAAGCCAATGAATGTGCAGCAGCTATGTGATGCTATTGGGCCCAAATCCTGAAAGGATTGTTTCCATCACCTTGTTGAGTATATGCTACAAGGACTGAAGGAGTTACGAAAGACAAACTCTAACCTGGTACTAGCAAGATATAACTAATAAAGTTAACTGAACCGTACTGTATTACAGTGGTTTCAAGAGTTGGGTTTTGTTTTGTTTGTCTCAGTGCAAGACTTTATTTACTGACCTTTCGTTTCCATGCTTCATATCCCTAGGCCAATCTTCAGACCAGAGTTACCGTTTCAGTACAGACTGACCTGAGTCACATGAGGCGGGAAAATGTCACTCAGACCTGGCTTCCTAAGAATGCTGCCTGTCAAAGCAAGAGAGATGGTGCAAGCCAAGTGCCTAAACCTCAAACCTTTGTAGCAGGTCTGAGAGGACAAAGGGGTGCACATGTTGTCAAAGCAAACCTGACCAGATCTGTGGATGATTAAAGAGAAATAGTTAACAAAATAAAAGTTGATGTAAGAATCTTTGTTTTCATCCTTTTTCTTTTATGTAGCCTATACCGTCTGTTGTTTGCTGTTGTTTGCTGAAGCTAGTCCAAGGAGGGTGGATGTTTGGATGTGTTGGCTGACCGTCAGGCAGCGTCCGGCGAGGTAAGGAGCTGGGAGCGGCTCTACCACATGTAGAGCTATTGTTTACAGCACTTGACCCCAAAATTTTGAACCCTGAAACATGATTCCTGGACTAGACTAGACTAGACTATGGTCAGGAGTGCACATAAGCGGTCCGCAGGTGCGCATGCGCTGTCAAAATAAAAGATGCGCACCAGATAAGAAGTTGCAACGCGCGTTTGCATACATATAAAAGGCACTGTTTTTGTCTGCTAGAGTGGGATATTCACGGCATATTCTGCATCACATCTCTGTGCGTTAATCATTTGCTTGAAGCCAGCTCACCTCCTGCAACCACTTTTCCGAGAATACGCGCTTCTTTTGCGGTTCGGACTCCTTCTGACATTTCTTTGGAGGTGGAGGAACACCAAAGTAATTGCTTAAAGGAGCTTGCTTCTTCAACATCTTTAAGAGTTCTAAACAAATGTATGTCCTCCTCCAGAAAATCTTATGTACGCAAACGCGCGTTGCAACTTCTTATCTGGTGCGCATCTTTTATTTTGACAGCGAATGCGCACCTGCGGACCACTTATGTGCACCCCTGACTATGGTGGCCCCGAGAGGCCAAACGGACTGCAACTTAATATAACACTAGCAATAAGAAAAACGCTGCAAAAGCACTCAAAACACAACGGAAATAGGAAACACGACAACGGAAATAGGAAAAAAGAAAACAGAAATAGGAAAAAACAGATTTCCAAAAGCACAAGGGAAGTGTTTCTGTGGAGACAATAACCCAACAAACCAGTTGCAGGAACCAAAATATGTTAAGAATTGCGCTGGGAGACACTTAAAAGAACTGGAGGATCTATCGGTTTTGTGAGGAAAGAAAGATGAGAGGTATGTGTGTTAGCCTAACTATAAGCCTAAAAATCCATCAGTATTATATGAATCGTGAGAAAACACGCCTAGCAGTTCCTGAAACTGGTCCGTCAGGCTATTGTCTCCCCAGAAACACTTCCCTTGTGTTTTTTCCTATTTCTGTTTTTGTTTTTCCCATTTCTGTTTTCTTTTTTCCTATTTCTGTTGTGTTTTGTGTGCTTTTGAAGCGTTTTTCTTATTGCTGGTGTTTTCTTAAGTTGCAGTCCGTTTGACCTCTCAGGGCCACCGTACTAGACTAGATGCCTAGCTCTAGTTTGAAGGTCTGATTCTGTGCACTATGCAGCTCAGCATCCACTAATCCCGCTCTGTGGTTTTACATGCCTAACAAGCCTAGGTACTTGATTTTATACACCTGTGGCCATGAAAGTAGCCGTTGGAAGACCTGAATTCAATGATTTGGATCGGTGAGTGAATACTTTTGGCAGTATTTTGTAACAACTCACACACACACACACACACACACACACACACACACAGCAATAAATTTATTAATAAAGTCTGTGTGATTAGTTTCAGGTTTACGCTCTGGTCACAGCTGACTTTTTTGATCCACCTGGTATATTGCATGTCCTCTTAAACATACATTATATCTTTGTTAAGAACAGCAGAAACTGATCCAACATGCTTCAATTTCTCTGAATGCAAGTAGCTACCCTTTTTAACCAAAGAGTCAGGAAGTGTATCTGAAAGTGATGCAGGTCTGTGGTGGATTTTTTCAGAATCAGACACAGGAAAGAATAATTAAAACCAGGACAAATTGAATCTTGACATTTGCAAGCTCATAAATAGCACTCATTTAGTGATCTTTAATTCCAAAAGGCAATCACTACCTTTAATGTAATGGTTGCACGGGAGATACTGTGAGCAATGTCTAAGTACATAGCTTGTGCTGCTTGTGCATCTTATTAACACAGGCAGTTAAAGACGCCATCCTTTGAAGCAAGTGGTCGTATACAGTCAACATCATATACATTATAATAATTTGTAATACAGCATGCCTTCTTGTTCCATGTCTTAGTTTTCTTTGTAAGCTTTGCATTTTTGTATCACTTGGAAGCATTTTAAAACATATGTTCTTCTTGCATTGACACTAGCCTAGAGCTTCACTTAATAATGTGAACAGTAAGATAAGACAGAGTGCATACACAGATAGTGACTACATTAACATGAGGCTAGGAGCGGTGTTTAAAACAGTATGAGCATCATAATATCACAGTATGTTTTAAGCACGTTTTCTCTTTCCCCTTAAAAGGTACACAGTGAGTACGAGACTATTTTATTTTGGGGGAATATTATCTGCTCAAACAGCCAATACTATGGCTGAAGCTGCAGCCGATGCACAAGTTCATTAAGATGGAATACTGGCAATGGCCATCAGATGCTGGCTGCACAAAAATCTCCAACTGCATAGAATTTCATTGATAATGTCCCAAACTGTCCAATCCCATGTTTTTCACATCAAGATTGATTCTCCAGAGCTAAAATCCTTCCTCCTGTTAAAATCCATCAAAGAGGTATTAAGGCTAGAATTGTATGTTTTGGACCATGTTGGTGACAGGTGTCACAGCCTATCAGGTGTGTCAGTCTTGGTGGTTCCGTGTTCCACTGACGTCCATCCATTTGAATTTTCCAGATCGCAGGCGATCTGGAAATGATTTGATTTGACCCCAGTCAAATCAAGATCTATAATATCACTGCCACAGACAATCTACGCCTCCTAAATATGTTCGTTTAAGGTACAATAACAAGGGCACAGTGCACACTGACAGTAACAGCAGTCCCTTTTATACTCTCAAACCCATCGTCTCAAACCATGTTTCATGGAGAATATGCAATAGACATTCCTCTTTCATTATGGCTCTACTTCCATTCTATTTTCATCATCTTTCATTGAGAACAGGTATAGTTACTGACCCCTCATTCAATACTTAGGAAACAATATCAGGCCCTGAGATAGTGTTAAAAGAGGTCAGACATTGTACAGAGACAATGGCTAAGGTTGGGGAGCATGCACAGACAACATGTGGCATGTTATAGTCACATTTAAATGCACATTTTAAGAATCAATTTTTAGTAGGCAACATGACAACTAACAACACATCATAAGAAAGTCAGGCCTTTATGTTTTAATGTTCCACACAGCATTTTTTTTTTCCGTTTTCATATTTATTATGCTTGAGACACAGATGACGTCACAGCACCAAGTTGTATGTCTGTGTGTACACATAAGACCTCATTTAAGACTCCTCCAATTCTGTCACTGACATCCATTAAACCTGATACTTTTATCACACATCTAACAGTGCCAGTTCTGTTTTTAAGTCTAATTTTTTAATGCTAACACTTTTGAATCTGGAGAGTGATCTGCATCAGCTTATTTTTTACAATTTTGCTGGTTCTTTACAAATCACATCATCTGCATGGTTGGACACGTTGGTAATTGCTGCCATGTCTAAATGTTTGTGGATTATTTCTAAAAGCTGGGCCCCATGTAGATGGTCAGAAGTTTCTTGTAGCTCCGCCCATGGCAAAACTTTATATGTTCGTTTATATTTCATTTCAAATTCAAGTGAAAGTGCAGTGTACAGAAGAAACAGTGCTGACCAACAACTTGTAGTTGTATATGACATGTATTGTATACTAAGACAAAACAGAAAATACTTAGTGAACACTCCCCTTCCCACTTGGACAATTGAAATCTCTCCACGGGATATGTGTGTATCTTTATAGATTATAGCTGAGTACAGTACAATTGAGAAAAACAATGGACATAGCTGACAACTTTTACTATAACTTAACAATCATTTGTCAAAGAACAATGACAGAAACCCTTCCAGGTCTTGATTTATAGAAAGTAACGTCTATGCCTCAGATCCATAGAGCCCATTGAATATCAAAAAGGAAAGGTTCTGTCCTTGCTCAAGCACACACAGGAATAAGGGAGAGGCACTAATGGTGGTAATTAAAAACCCATCTGTAGGATCATGCAGAGTCTATCTTAATATGGAGATCTGTATCATGGGTTTTGTCATCCTCGTTCTCTTTGGTGTGCTCCAGTATAAGCCCATTTTGCGGCTTGCAAGCTTCCACAAACAGTGGAAAATCCGACAAACTGGTGTTGCATTCCTTATCTTCGTTTTCATCCTCTCCTTCGTCTTTTCTTTTTCCTTCATCTGTCGTAGGTATGCTGCAGTCAAAAGCAGGTGTGCTGTAACCGTACGCTTCACTATGAGGCCGGCGAGTTTCATCTGGGATGTTTTTCTTTAAGTCTCTATTCCTGTTACGCTTGGCTAGCTTGGTGACGGAGCCAAGGCGATTAAAAATGTTGTCCTCAGACATGGTTTGGGAGCTGGAGCGTCGGTCACATTGCTCGGCCCCTCGCAGTCGAAGGTTGTTTAGCTTGGTGTCGATACTTTCCTGGGAAGAAGTCTTATAGTTGTTGGCATCCAGACTGTTGAAGATGGCACGCCGTTCTGGGGAAAGCATGTCCAGGGACACAGCACGCTGGTCCAGGCCTAGCTGCCGTCTCTCCATGCTTCGGATGGTTGCAGCTCGCTGTAACTTGTCGTGGACTTCTATGCTCATACGCCGACGTGTCTCTCTGAACTCTGCTCGAACATTTGCTTTCCACTCAGCTGCATGAGCTTTGATTTCTCCAACCTCAGGAAAAGAATATTGTCAGATATAAGGTTTAGTAAATATACTGCACTAGGTTGCCTTCACCTTATTGTGTGTACCCCACCTGCACAG
Source organism: Oreochromis niloticus (assembly GCF_001858045.2). Classification (NCBI taxonomy): domain Eukaryota; kingdom Metazoa; phylum Chordata; class Actinopteri; order Cichliformes; family Cichlidae; genus Oreochromis; species Oreochromis niloticus. The sequence continues at coordinate 28,769,177 of NC_031980.2, read as the reverse complement.
CTCCTGAAAACAGAATGTCTGTTTTCTTATCACATGGTAATCAGAAACATACTTCTCTGAGTATTTGGAACATGAGACAAATTAGATTAGATGTTAATTCAAAACAGAGGGTATTCTCACTAGAATATGTCACCAGTCAGAAATAGGTTGAACTGTAAGGATGAATAACTTTGGCAGGCAAAATTTGACTAAATACAAATTCATTTATATAACAGAATAAACAGCCGTATAGTAAAATTATGGCAACTTGGTGGTACTCAGATTAGAGGTTTGATGTGAAAACGTACCTCTTCTTTTGTCTTTTTGGACAGCACCCTCAGCCAGTCACTGATCATGTTCAACACTGCAGCAAAATAAGCCAGGCCACCCAAGATCCAGAACCACACTAGCGGTCTGTACCACTCCCGGTACTCAATTCTCCGGTCTCCACCTGATCAGAAAAAAAAAAAAACCTCGACTTTGTAACTGCCTGCAGGTGTCCTCTCCCGAACCCTTCAGGGATTGAGGCACAGACAGGGAGGGGGGAATTCATGTATTTTGTTTTATCTGTTTTGTTCTGTAGTCACAAATTACATCAACAATTTTTAATGGTGAACACAACCAACATAAGCACAGACAAAAACATAATTGGTATAAGTATTTGTTATAGGAGCAGGTACTGTTTTTTTCTTTATTAGGAAATGTCACAACAGGGCCGAGGCCTTCATCCATTACAGGTAAACCTGTCCTTAATGGAGATTGAGATTTCAGTCCAGGGCTGATTTTAATCTTTGCACAAAATAAAGACAATGCTATCTGATAGCTATAACATAAAATATGTTGAATTACCAGTGTGCAGAAGACAATTTACATACTGTTACTAAAAATTGTGGTTATAAAGCAATCTACATATAAAAACACCAAAGCAGTGACTCAGTTACTCATTACAGTACTTCAGGCTTCCCAAAGTATTTGGAAAACTAGGTGAAGAGAGGAGCTGAGCTATCGCTTGATCACCACTAAGTACACCAAGTGAAGGTGTACTGAGAGTATCTGGCAGAGGCTTTGGTCCATGAGATCTTCGATTCCAGTCTCCAGGAGTGCTTCAACAGCATTCCTGGAGGGAGGAACCAGATGGTGGACAGTGGAGTTGAAGGAAGCTGTCAAGCTAAACCGTGAGTCCTGAATGGGTGAGGGTGATACCATTCTCCATGGACCGATTTACTCTTTAATCAAATTGGTGGGGGGTCAAGGGAAGGGGGTAGATAGTCTCTGATGTGCTGACATACTATCCACTCTAAACACTTCATGACTACAGACGTGTGGGCTATAGGTCTGTAGTCCTTGAGGCTGTCTATACCAGTCTTTTTGGGGATGGGAATGATAGTGAAGGCCTTCAGAAAGGTAAGAAGAGTAGCATGAGTCAGAGAGAGGTTGAAGAGCCTGGTGAGGATCCCCACCAGTTGGTCTGTGCAGACTTTACCCATAGCCCCTGGGATGCCACAGGGGTCGGCAGCTCTCCTGGGGTTCACCGCTTTCAGTCTCCTCCTGACCTCATGTTCTTGGAGGGAGAGGATCATGGGTGAGTGGGAGGTGAGGGTCAAGATGTGGAGGGGAGGTGTTGTCTCAAACCGAGCAAAGGTTTTGAGCTCCTCTGCGAGTTTGAGGATGCTGTTGGGGGTTGGGGGGCTCTGGCCTCTGTAGTTGTTGCGGCTCGGATGCTTCTCCATATCTCTCCATTGGGATAAGTAAGGAAGCCCTCTATCCTCTTCTTTTAGGCCTCTTTGGCCATTTGATGCCCCACATCAGGTTGGCTCTGGCAGTGCTATACAGAGAACTGTCCCTCAGCCTGAAGGCTGAGTTACGAGTTCTGATCAGAGCCTGGGTTTTCAGTTAGGAAAAACCCAGATGGTTTTGATTCTTGTCACATTCTGTACACAGTACTTAATGTAGAAAAGGACAAACTGAGTGAAGGCACCCCTCAGGATGAGGAGTAGAGAGAGGTGGTCAGATTGTCCTAGGTGGGGGAGGGGTGTCGATCTGTGGCTAAGGCTACGTCCACACTAGCCCGGATAGATTTGAAAATGGCGTTTTCGTCTGAAAACGCTCTGTGTCCACACTAGCGATTTCAGTCGTTTTCACAGAGTTGTGCGTCCACATTGAAACGGCCGAAAACGCTTACATTCCAGTACTGCGCATGGGTGAAACGCAAGAAGATTCAAGCTGCCTCATTTCTGTGTGCCGCTTATTTACTTTCCGGCTCTTTGAAACGTCGTGGCAGAATGTTGAGGAAAAGCACCGAGTTTTTTAAATGGACTAACAATGAGGTGGAGTTGTTGCTGCGAGTAACACAAAAGTACAAAGTTGCAAAAGCGAGTGAGAATTAAAGAATTTGAAGAAACAGACTGATATTAATCTTTAATAGGGCTGTCAAAATTCAGAGCAAACAAAGCAACTGCTGTATAATGCCCTCCGCTATCTTAGTTTAATTGGACACATGACTGCATCAGATGACTAACATGCGTCATCGTTTTAGAAACTCTGCGTTTTTGCTGTCCACACTGTGACGCGAAAGTACCGTTTCCAAATGTATGCGTCTTCGAGAGCGTTTTCAAAACGCTGCGTTTTCCATGAGCGAAAATGCCGTCTCAGTTTGGATGGGAGGCCAAAATGGAGAGAAAACGATGCGTTTTCAAACGAAAACACATTAGTGTGGACGTAGCCTAAGTGTGGCTGGGCTCAGCCTTAAAGATATTGTCAGAAGTTCAGCCATTCAGTAGGTACTCAGAGTAGAGCTACTCTTTAACAGTGAAAGGAGCCAGGTGAGATGTTCCTAACGATTGGAGTCCCTGAGGTAACCCCAGGGCATACCTCAAGAGATTAAGTCTCTCAGCTGGCACAGGAATAGTGTTTCCCCTGGATGAATTGAAAGAGATGGCTGAAGGAGAGCTTAGGCCTGTGGCCCCTGTGATCTGGCCCCAGGTAAGTGGTAGAAAATGGATGAATGGCTTGATCCACTGAAATGTTTCTGTGTGACTGGACTTTTGTTTCAAGATTGCCTCACTAATAATTCTGCTAGTTATCTATCTATCTATAGATTCCCATTATTGGTGAATTTTGACTGACATTTTAAAATGGTATGTACAGTTCTGATTCGAGAGGAAAACAAAATGGGGATGACCAAGGAAACGTTAGAGAGATTACATCTCTCAGCTGTTCTGGGAATACCTTATTGTGATAAGCTGAAGTAGGTGGTTGGAGAGGGCAGAGATCTAGGCTCCTCTGCTTAGGCTGCTGCCCCTGCAACCCGGCATCAGAGAAGCACGGGTATACAAGGTATAGACCTTATCATTCAAACAAAAACCTCAAAAATCAAATGAACCCCCACCTTAGGAAAAAAAAAAAAACTAATAACCATGGGGGTGCAGCTATCATATCATATATCTGTTCTGAGTAAATATTCTGGAATGTTTTTGAAAAGCGTGTGAGCAAAAAGCTTTATAAAAAAAAAATCAAACACTTGATCTGAATCAAATTATCACCTTCAAGGTCATCTTCCTGAGGAACTCTTCCAATTTGGATTTCAGGAGACGGACACCTTCTGCTTTTAAGAATAGGCTCTTTTAATCCCTTTCCTTTATTTCTTTTTGATAAAGCTTATGGTTAGGGCTGGATCAGATGATCCTAAAGGCTCAGGCTGCTAGAAGACTTCCTATGATTCCTATGATACAACGAGCACTTCTCTAAAGTTAAAAATAGTAAAAATAAGACATTGTGTTAGAGAGAAAAGTGCAAATTGAACTGATAAATAATATGTGCACTATAAATCTAAGAAACACAGCTGCATGAAGGTATAATCCAAAAATATGTTTGGGATCTTATGCCTGACAGGTCACAGAATGGAAAATAGTGTGAAAAACTGAATTATCCTTACTTTTCCAGCCTTTTGTTGCCTCTGCCCCAACTTTTTGGAGATATGTTACTGCCATTTAATTCAAAAATGTTGCAGGATTTTTAATGAACTAGTAAAATGCCTTCTTTAAGAATTTGAAATTTTTTCTGTTCTATTGTGCGTAGAATTTAGGTATACAAATAACTCAACTCAAAACATCCTGTTTTTATTTATATTTAACATAGTGTTACCACTTTTTTGGAATTGGGCTTGTAGAAGTGCAGATATAGTTGTGTTAAAAATACTTTGGTCAAAGCTGAAGCACTGATTCAACTGAGCTGTGCCGTTGCTCTTTGTGGATAAAACCAGCTGAATTCAACATGATATAAGCCGATGTTACCTGAGTTATAAAGGCGGAATTCAGTGAGTATATCTAAGCAACATGATCAATTTAAATTTCATTTGATGGCAACTACCCTGTTACACAATGAACACTACAGCCACTCTGCACCAGTTAAAATAGTGCATCACTGTGAACATCACCACGCTGCTCCAGATCGATCCAGTGCACTTTAACCCCTGAGCACAGTGCAATCAATTATCTAATGTTTTTTGCTTCTATCATCTTTGTCTCTTACATCAGTCATGTGTAAGAAGCACTAATAGAATTGCTGTTTTAAATGTTATCGTTTCCTCCATTTGGGTTCAGGTTTCAGCTCAAGTGCATTTTTATACTCTGCATATAAAAAATACTATGCTACCCAAAACCACAATGTACATTTGCAGATGACACTATATATCTGTTTATTCTTTTTTTATTCCACTGGTTCTAAAGTTGATCTGGCCTAGAGTGCTTTTGAAATATTTCCAAATTCTCTGATGACAGATAAACTTATGTTAAACTGATGAGTGTTAAAAATTCTCATGACCCTTGTTGGATGATAGACTCACTTTTAAAATCCACGAGGAACACCCTATAAGAAAATTAAAGATGAAAATTGGATTTTCATATAGAAACAAATCTTGTTTCTCATTCACAAGTTGTAAGCTCTTGTCTGTGCTTGATTATGGGATAGTGCTAGTGGATTAACTGCTTTAGATTTATCCAAAACAACCTAATTGTTGGGTGTGATGTTCTGTGTGAATAACAGAGTGTGAATGACAAGGACTTACCTGCCACATAGTCACCTATTCCAACTGTTGTCAGAGTAATGACAACAAAATAGGTTGACTCCAGAGCTGTCCAGCCCTCAATGTGCTTGAAGATCACAGCTGGGATGGTGACAAACAAGATGCAGCCAGCCAGGATAAAGAGCAGCGTGGATGCCACACGGATTTTAGTCTGACTGATTTGGTTTTGTTTATTCTGAGAGGTAAAAGCAGGAGAGGAGAGGGAGAAAGAGAGACATACACATTCTATCAGGAGTATAAGTTTTTAAACCAGTCTCATTTTCAGCAGGGCTCTAAGTGTGATTGTGATCTGACAGACGTCTTCACTAGGATGCTACTAAGATGTAAGATGCTTCTCGGACGATCACCTTAGCATGGGAAAAGGCAATCTCGATGAGCAGGGGTGATGCTACCACAAAGGTAGCATCACCCCTGCTCATCGAGATTCCTCGTTCTCCTTTTGGTTTCCCATGCATAGTCTTGGTGCATTTGTGTGGCTTATATTCTTCACTTCTGCCAGCCAGCCATCTCCCATTCAAGTCCTCCAATGATTGCGTCTCAGGAAACTTCCTAGCTTACCTCTCAACATTTTTCTGTCCATCTTTGAACTTTGTCAAAAACCTTTAAATTGTTTTATGGACAGATGCATCCTGCATTTGAGTCTGCCCGTTTTTTTCTTCTACATGGAATAAATTAAACTATCTTAATAACAATAAGTTGGAATGATTTTGTAAACCGCCAAACCAACACATTATTGCATAAAACAACAAGGTTTCAACTTTTTTAGTTTAGACAATTTATATGTTAGGGTCTTGGTCTGTTACCCAGTTATTTTAATTGAGTTTTTTGGGCTTTCTGGTCTAGTTTTCTTTAAATAAACCTGCGATTCTTGGTTTTCTTTGGATTATATCAATGTATCTTTTTCTCTTACTGTATCAGTTCTGTTCTTGTTCCCTAGTTTTGTATATTATATTTTCTCTTAGTGTTCCGCCCTTTTATGTCAAGTCTCCATCATGATGTTCCCGTTGTTTGGTTATTTCCTGTTTTATTTTGGTAATCCTTGTTCCATGTGTTTTGTGTTCAGTTTTAATTTCACTAGTATTGTTTTCCCCTCAGGAGTTTAAGCTGTCTTCCCAGGTGTCACCACTCTGCCTTAACCAACCTTATAGTTGCAGTCTTCCCTTTTATCTTTGTCTGATCAGCTGTTGTTTATCCTTATTTTCACTGTGTTCCTGCTCCCGGCTTTGTACCTGTTCTCATCCCTTCTTAACCTGTATTCTCCAGTGTAGATTATTATTAGTTCTTGGTTTTCAGTGTTTGACTTAAGTTTACCTTTTTGGATTCAACTACTAATCTGTTAATAAACGACTCTCTTTAAGTTCACCTGTGACTTACTCCACACGTCTGCTTTTGGGTACGTGCATCTCTGTAGAATTACAGCCCTTAAATAAAAATACACAGCCGCTGTGTATTTAAACCGAACACAAATATTTAGCATTTATACATCTGAACAAATTCTACCCAGTGTGTTTCATTTTCATATATATATTTCATTTTCTTTTATGTTAAACCAAGGCCCCCCACATGAAAAATATCTTACTGACGGCCATTTAATTTTAAAAGGCAATATTGTACATAACACAACAGGACCACTGTGACTCACCCGAAACATTTTCTCCACTTTGGCAATGCTTTTGACAAATATGGTACCTAGCTGGTCCCCAACACCTGCCAGGAGGAATCCAAACAGCGGGATCCCAAATATTGCATACAGAATGCAGAAAATCTTCCCTCCCTCTGTGCTTGGAGCAATGTTACCATATCCTAGAGGGAAAAATGGAGATATAGTTGGCTATATAGGACTACAATATGCAGGAAAAAAGCAGTTAAGCAGTTAGAAAAGCAATTAGTGAGACATTCTACTTTGTATGTAGTGTTCATAGCACGTATTGGGGTGGCTTACTAAAGACTGTTTAAATCCCTAGATCTTCCAGTCTACTGTATGTGTGAATAGATGAATCCAGCTTATAGTGTAACACTCGGTAAGTTGGATGAAGTGGGAGAGTCTTCCCGGGGGAGAGAGTAGTGATTAGAGCAGATGACAAAGGACATGTAGATGAAGGGAACAGAGGTGATGAGAAAGTGTTGTGTAGATATGGTGTTAAGGAGAGAAATGCAGATGGCAGCGGATTTTGTGAAAATGATGGAAATGACTGTGGTCAACACATACTTTAAAAAGAGGGAGGGACAAGCAGTGACATACAAGATGGAGGTAGCTGTAAACACGCAGACTACATCTAATGCAGAAGGTGCAATCTGGAAGTGATAAGAGACTGCAACGTGGTGTCAGGGAAGAGTTGCCAGAAGACTGGGAAAGTACAGCTGTAGGGCTTAAGGAAACTACTAGGATGGTGTTTGATGTATCCACTGGACAGAGGAACGTGGACAAGGAGACCTGGTAGTGCAATGAAGAAGTTCAGGAATGTATTCAAAGAAAATGTGAGACAGTCAGATGAAGTACACAAAAGCACTGGGAGGCAAGGTGTACAGGAAAAGAGGTGGCAGTGGCAAAGGAAATGCATTATAGTGAGCTGTATGTTAAGGTGGACACTAAGTGTGAAGGACTACTTTGAAGAACTGATGAATGAAAAAAAATGAGAGCACAGAAGACAAACGGAGGAAAGTTATTGAATCAGAAAGTGAAGGGGTAAGTTTGGTATGGAGTTAACTTTGAGGGCACCTATGAAGAGAATGAAGAGTGAGTTCGACCAGATGACAGACTGAGAGGATACCTGAGGAATGGAGCAGCATGTGATTGTATCGACTGTCAAGAACAAGGGTGATGTCAGAGCTGTAGTAACTACAGAGAGAAAGTTGGTCAGTCATATTAAGGTGATATGAGAAAGAGCTGGAGCTAGGTTAAGAAGACAGGTGACGATCAGTGAGCAGTAGTATGACTTCATGCTGAGAAAGAGCACTACTACCAAGGAGGCTGTGTAGCAGGCAAGAGTAGGACCCAAATACAGGACTTGAAAACACCAGGGTTAAACAACAGGTGGTTTTATTAAACTAAAACAAAGTACAAAACAAGGAAATCCAACCTTCAACTCCACAGGGCAACAAAGGGAGATTCAGACACCATACACACCAGGTAATTAGGGTGATTGGAAACACCAGGAAATATAGCTGAATGGTATCCGACTAACAAGACAGGGTAAGCAAAATTGACACAAATGAGACAGGATACTATCAAAATAAAAGAGGAAGGAACAGACACCCACACACTGAGTCCAAGACTGAAACATGTGAACTTGACACAGATACTGGAGAAAAACAAACATGCAAATATGACTGACTGGAGAGACAAAACACAGAGACTAGACAGACTACAACATGAAAAGACACAGAGAGGAGGATAGAAACAGACTTAATTGCCCCTTGGACATAAATAAGTCTCTCTGACTCTGACTGACTGGATACGAAAGTGAGCTGTAATAAAACAAGAGCCAGGAACTAGAAATAATAAACTCAAGACCTACTAATACAAAGATTGAACTTAAATTCAAAGAAGTGAATCAAAAGTCAAGAATAAACTCAAAGCGCTGTGAGGAAGACAAAGGACCATAACAACTAAATATGCGATGTTTGCGTTGAGATTGTTGATGAAGAAGTATAGAGAAGGTCAGAAGGAGCCTAACTGTGTATTTGTGGATCTAAAGAAAGCATATGATAGGTTGCCAAGAGAGAAACTGCATTAGGAAGTCAGGAGTGGTAAAGAAGTATTTGAGAATGGTGCAAGACATGTATGAGGACAGAGAGACAGTGGTGAGTTGTTTACTACAGATAGGGTCAAGGTGGGAGTGAGATTACATCAGAGATCAGCTCTGGGTTTTTTCTTGTTTGCATTAGTGACTAACAGACTGACAGATAAGGTCAGGCAGCAGTCTTGATGGACTATATTGTTTACAGATAGCATTGTGATCTCTAATGAGAGTAGGGAGCAGGTGGAAGAGAGCATGAATAGATGGAGGTATTCTCTGGACAGAAGGGGAATGAAATTTAGTAGAAGCAAGACAGAATAGATGTGTGAATGAGAGGGAAACTGGTGAAAAGGTGAACAAGATGGTAGTGAGACCTGCTATGGTGCGGTTTGGAGACTGTAGCACTGACAAAAAGACAGGAGACCAAGCAGGAAATGGAGCTGAAGATGGTGAGGTTTTCATCGGGAGTCACCAGAATGGACGAAGAAGATTAGAAATGAGTACATCAGAGGGACAGCTCAGGATGAGTGTTTGGGAGATAATGTTAGAAAGGAAGCCTGAGATGGTTTGGACGTGTGAGGGCAGGGATAGTGAATATACACTACCACTCAAAAGTTTGGACACACTTTCTCATTTAATGGTTTTCTTTTTTTTTCTTCTTTTTTTTTTTACTACTTTCTACATTGTAGATACTGAAGACATCAAACATATATAGCAAGATATATGGAATTATGTAGCAAAGAAAAAAATGATAAATGCACCAGATGGCCTGGCCTCTACAGTCACCTGACCTAAACTCATCGAAATGGTTTGGGATGAGATGTACTGCAGAGTGAAGGCAAAAGGACCAACATGTGCTCAGCATCTCTGGGAACTCCTTCAAGACTGTTGGACAACCATTTCAGGTGACAACCTCATGAAGCTCATCGAGACAATGCCAAGAGTGTGCAAAGCAGTAATCAAAGGGTGGCTATTTTGAAGAATCTAAAATATAAAACATGTTTTGAGTTATTTCACACTATTTTGTTTACTACATAATTCCATATGTGTTCATTCATAGTTTTCATGCCTTTATTGACTGACTGGCATTTGTATCCAGGAATGAAAATGCTGATTTTGTATGGAATTTATCCTGATATGTGGTGGGTTACACCCACACTGCATCCAACTTCCTTAAGTGGAGAGTTATTTCTGTTAACTTTTTTATGTAAACAGCCAAAAACCTCTATATTGCCCATGGCTTCCATATGCTTACATGCAGTTATACAGGCACAGTACTGAAGAATCTATTGAAGGATAAACTCTGGTATATATTCAGAGGTTAAAGGTAATACAATGCACTATGCATTCCCTACATTGGACCATATTAAAATGTTCAGTATGAGACATTAAGTCTTTCCATATTCTTAGTACCTATAGTGGTGATGACAGTTCCAGCAAAAAAGAAGGCACTACCCAGATCCCAGTGGCTTGAGTTGTAGGAGGTATCACCAACAGGATTCACTCCAGCATTCACAGCCTCCACAGAGTGCTGAGAAGATAAGATAAGGAGAGAGAGAGGATCATGAAAAATGCTGACTGTGCTGTGGTGTTGTTTCAGCTAAGTCTTCATATTTTAGTTGACTTTGAGGAGACAGGTTACACACAAGTGACAACAAGAACGACAGGGCAAGACCTAAAAAGGGAATGGTTTTGTAGATTGTGGCACTTCACCAGTCACTCACCCTTGGGACGAAACATCAAAGTGATGTTGCGTTTGGAGTGAGTGTTGAATGTCACCCCAAGCCTACACCAACAGGCCTAAGGTTAGGGAGTCAAAGTGCTACCTGCAGCCTTGCACCCCTGTTGTACCCCCAATTCAATTCAATTCAATTCATTTCTATTTATATAGCACTAAATCTAAACAGTTGCCTCAAGGGACTGTAAGTAAGGCTACTACAATAGTATACAATACAACGCAATAATAGAAAACAGAGAAAATCCCAATAATCAGATTACCCCTTATGAGCAAGCACTTTGGCCACAGTGGGAAGGAAAAAAACTGCTTTTTAACAGAAAATAACCTCCAGCAGAGCCAGGCTCAGGGAGTGGCAGCCATCTGCTGCAACCATTTGGGGGTAAAGGGAGGAAGACAGGACATAGACATGCTGAGGAAGAGAACCAGAGATTAATTATACCTGTTTAAATGTAGAGTGATGTATGTGAGTGAAAAAAAAAAAGGTGAGTGACGAAGAAACAGTCTGTACATCATGGGAATCCCCCAGCAGCCAAGACCTATTGCAGTGTAAGTAAGGGAGGATTCAGGGTTACCTGATCCAGCCCAAACTGCTTTGTGAAAAAGGAAAGTTTCAAGGCTATTCTTAAAAGTAGAGAGGCTGTCTATCTCCTGAATTCCAAAGGGGGAACTGGTTCCATAGAAGAGGGGCCTTGAAACTAAAGACAGTGCCTCCCATACTACTTTTAAATACCCTAGAAACCACAAGTAACCCTGTAGTCTTAAAGGGACGTGCTCTAACGGGGTGATACAGTAGTATGAGGTCTTTAAGTTAATATGGACCTGATTATTCAAATCCTTGTATGTGATGTGAAGGATTTTAAATTAGATTGTGGATTTAACAGGGATCAAAGGAAGAGAAGCCAGGATAGGAGAAATATGCTCTCTCTTTCTAGTCCTTTTTCAGCGTCATTCGGAGACAGGATATTTCTAATTTTAGAGATACTGTGCAAATGGAAGAAAGCAGTCCTACATATTTGTTTAATATGTGCACTGAAGGACATATCCTGGTCAAAAACAACTCCAATATTCCTCACAATGTTACTGGCGGTTAAGGTAATGCCATCCAGAGTAAGAATCTGGTTAAATGGACTGATTCTTTTATAGCACTTTTCTACTCTCCTGGAGCGCTCAAAGCACTACATGCCACATTCACCCATTCACACAAGTACTTTCTTCTATGCTTTGTAAGTGATTTCTACCTAACATTCACACACATTCATATCCCGATGGATGTATCAGAGAGCAATTTGGGGTTAGTATCTTGCCCAAGGATATTTGGCATGCACACTGGGGGAGCCATGGATCAAACCACCAACTTTCCGATCAGCAGATGACCTGCTCTGTCTCCTGAGCTACAGTCACCCCAATGGTAGCCAACCCAATAACCTCAGTTTTAGCTGAGTTTAAAAGGAGAAATCTAGAGGTAATCCAGGTCTTTATGTCTTTAATATATTCCTCATTTGTAACCTTCACTAAAGCTGTTTCTGTGCTGTGATGGGCTCTGAAACCTGACTGTAACTCTTCAAATAACCCATTCCTCTGCAGATGATCTGTTAGCTGTTTTGCAACTACTCTTTCAAGAATTTTTGAGATGAAAGGAAGGTTGGAGATTGGCCAACAATTAGCTAAGACAGCTGGGTGCAGTGATGGCTTTTTAATGATCAGTATTTGTATTATTGTAGGGTCTTGAGGCAACTGTTGTTGTGAATTGAATTGAAATGTACTTTTTCTACCACCTTGAAGGCCTGTGGTACATAGCCGATAAATAGAGATAGGTTGATCATATTTAAGATTGAAGCATTAATTAATGGTAGTTCTTCTAAAAGACATGTTGATGGTTTGGAGGAGGTATACAGCATATCTACCTTTAATATTATCATCACAATCTTCTAATAATTCACTGTAATACTGCTTTTTACAGGGTCTCCATATATTAGTTAACTTATATTTTCAAGTTCTTTTGTTCAGCAATTTATAAATTCTCTATATAATCCATGAGATTATTATGTGATATTTGTGATTTCTACTAAATTATTTTATTGGGCAATTTCTAATCATGCAATAATTTAAATACTTTTAAAAAATGTATTTCATTCCATTACCTGTTCAGTTCTAACCCATTTACAAGTTTGACCCTTATGTTGAAAATCTGTCTTTGCCATAACTCCCATAATAAACTATAAATACTGGAAGGTGGTCAGTGATGTTCTCTTGATTACTGGTAAATATATAATCAATCAGTGTTGAGTAATGAGAAGTATAATAACTGGGTTTGATGATTTTGGGATATATACTGAGGCTGTATGTGGTGTTGATTAATTCACCTTTCAGTTTGTGCTTATTTCAAGTCAGGGGCTGGGTCTGTGACCCAGCGTTTTCAGTTTGTTTTGATCTATTTTGTGGTATTTTGAAGATGATAAGATCTAGGATTATTATTAGTTTGCCTCAAGTTTTAGTCTAGGTTATGTTTCACCCAGGCCTTCTGTGTTAGTTGCGATGTATTTCTTGTGTGTGTTTCATGTTGTCAAGCCTGTGTCATCATCTCTACGTCACTCCATGTTTCCTGTTTTATTTTGAAAGTTTTGTGTTTCTTTGTTCGGTGTGTTTAGTTTTATGCTTCCTCTGTTCCTTCATTTGTGTCAGCTGTTTCTCCATGTGTTTCCACTTCCCCTGATCACCTCCTGTGTGTATTTAGTCTGTGTGTTTTCATTCAGTCTTTGCCAGGTTGTTTGTCTACCTCCCTTGATGTCATGTCAAATGTTCTTTTTCGCAGTCGTCACAGTCTAGTTTTTCCCGGTTTTAGTTTTCGTCATTGTTCATTTTCCTTTTTTATATTCATGTTTTCAGTCCAAATAAATGGCTCGCTTTTTGTTTAAATTTAGTTCAGTCTTCTCTTGTGTTCTGCATTTTTGTCCTCCTCTCTCACACTACAGATAATCACCACAGATAAACATTATTTTTAGGGTTTTTTTATACACCACTACTTACATTTCTTCCACCACCTTATAAATAAAATTACTATTAATAAAGACAGCAACATCACATTCAGTTGTGTTTTCTCTGCTCTTGGAAATAATTTCATAAGTTGCTAACCCAAGTCCATACCTGTCTCACTTTGCTTTATTGAAAGGGTGTAAGACCTGACTGAGGCAATGTTTGATCTTGTGAAAGTTGGTATACAAGCTTCTGCTGTTAAAGTGAATTATTGAAAATGTATCTTCTGTCCTAACGGTACTTATCAACTGGTCATCCATATAATAGCAGCTACTGCTGAAGAAAATGTTGTTATCAGAGTCCATGTCATTTTGTTTTTCCTGCTGATGTTGTTCAGTGTATGGAAAAGTAAACAATTCCAGATCATCTTGCCTTTGAAGAACATTATGAAGAGTCAGATGTGTGTCAGATGTGTCAGTTGCCACAAAGAAGTTGTCAAACATGCTTGATGATTATAAGTTCCTGTGTTCATTTAGACGTACTACTGTAGGGATGGCGGGGATGAATAATCAATTTGTCATACCGCTCATATGATCATACTCACGCTAGCTGCTTTCAGGTCTACCATATACTCCTTCCTTTTTTTCCTAAGTACATCCATAAAAGCTTCATTTATGAATATTTTAGATCCTTTGAGAAACTTTGCCAATTGGAGAATGGCCGTTCTGTTATTGTACCACAGTTCTTCCATCTTGATCTCCCGCTGAAGTTATATACCTTTTTCAAGAGGATTTTCATCACTTTCTTCTGTTTCCGCCCAGGTCTCTCCCTCAAATACCAGGTTGTTAAGTCTAGATTGTCCTTCCAAATATTCAGTTTTGTCAGTGCACCCAGCAGAATGTCACATGCTTTTAAATTGTTTGTAATGAGTTGTTGCGTTCAGTGTGTTTAGCCATTTCAACTTTTATGGACGTCCTTTTGTGTGAACTAGGGGTTTGTTTTAATGTCTCACACCTCAATTCTAGAGTTTTGAGTGCTTCTTGTGGTTCAGGAAGTTTTGAAAAACATTTCTTTTTGCTTTTGCAGCAGTTCATTTACTTAAGTAACATTCACATAGTCCTTCTCCGATTTGACCTCCATTCTTGGCTTTTTACAGCTGTTTGCCATAGCTTACCAAATTTTGTGGCTCTGTTTGAACGCACAAGGACAGCTCGTGACACCTTCTTTGGCACATTCGTGCCCAGGATGACTGTATGTAAACTTCTTCCTACAGCTTCATGTTCTCCTTGTGAATGATAGATTGATAGATAGATCAAATAAATACAACACAAAACAAAATATATCAAGTACATACAAGCTCAAGAAGGTATAAACAAATGTTTTGTCTGAAAAAGAAATAGGTAGAATTTTAACAATTTCCCTACAATCATGTAGCTATAGATATGTACATAACAATAATAATGGAAAACAGTGGTATCTGTTCCAAGTCCCATCGCATCTTGGAGGGGGTGAAGAGAGAGGTTGAGGCCCCTGAGATCCAAAATCAGACAGAGTTCCCCGTCTCGCTTGGGAATCAACAAATGGCGAGAGAAGAACCCAGCTTGGTGGTCCCCAGTCTCAAAAGGTAAGCCACCTAGCATTTCCACACCACTGCTCTTATTGTTCTTCTTGGTGTGAATAGGAGTTACAAACTGTAAAGTCAAAGACTGAAATTCGCGAAGCGAGAACAAGTTGGGCTCCCTTAGCAGGCCAGAGAAGCTCTTGCTTGCTGAGCTAATGCCTTGGCCAACAGGACCCGGCTATGGCTAAGTAAACCGGCGAAACCACTGGCAATACGCCAGAGAGAACACACCCTGAAATAGCGAGATAGGAGTAGGTGCAGAGTGTGTGAACTTGCAAGACCACGGGAACAGACCGGATTGCTCACGATGGCCAGAGAACTGTCAACTAGCTGGGCTGGGGAGGCCATAGCGAGGACGGGTTAGGTGTGTGAGCCCACAAGACTGAAAATAACTGTGCAAAGCTGTAGTTGAACTGACAACCTTCAGCCACTGGCTCATGTCCCACATAAGCCAGTGGTATGTGTGCACCAGAGGCCAAAAGCCAAATCAATCCTCAAATGATATTCAAATGAGGGAGGCATGACATGAAAAAAGAGCCCCTTTTCTCTCTGTCATGTCTGTGAAAGAAGCACAGCACCATATAGTATAAAGTACCTTGCTGCTGCAGAGTTAAAGAAAGTGTACCTAACAAAGTGTGACGGTGTCCTTTCATCCTCACTTGGCTAATACGTACCCAGCCCAATTTTACTCTTTAGGTGTGTGTGTGTGTGTATGTGTGTGTGTGTGTGTGTTGGGGGGGGGGGGGCTGCTTTTAACCATGTAAAGCACTTTGTGCTACAGTTTGTATGAAAAGTGCTTTATAAATAAAGATTGATTGATTGATTGATATATCTCTATGCTGCTTGATCACAAAAAGTGTCCCATGCTCTACTTGAACTCACAACCTTCAGTTGAAATGAGCAGTAACTTTACAACTACACCACTGAAGCAGAGGTGAGAGAGAGTACTGGCACTCCATTCAATGTCACTCTATCAACAGAAAAAGTTGAATATTTCAGAAACTTGGCATGAAACAGCACACGACTTAGCAAGTCATTTTGAGGTGTAAACTATGTCTTTGCAACAGTTCCACTAATAGTAAACAAAGGGGAGATGCAAGTAACATATATGACCATGAAACTGGCCTCATGGCCCATAGTTAGTCAGTGGTGCGGGTGTCAGTCATTATGCAAATTAACTGTTTAGAAGGTTAGGGAAACCTACAGTCAGCTGAGACTGAAGAAATTACTTGGATCTGGACGAAATGTTTCTCCCATGAAAACGCGACATCCAGATGTACAGAATCAACTTTTTGGGAAAGGAGTCATCAGTGTGCCTAGTAAGATTTATGTGAAGGTATGCATTTATATGATCAGCGCAACTGATACAATGTTCCAGTGTTGGACTTCTCTCCAATGATGCTTGAAACAATTTTGGACTGGATTTCAGTCATATTTACACTGTTTTGTTCTACCACACTGTTACAGTGGTCCCTCGCTATAACGTGGTTCACCTTTCGTGGCCTCGCTGTTTCGCAGATTTTTTTTGTGCAATTTTGCTTTTTTTTTTTTTTTTAAAACAGCACATTGTGTTCTGCGTCCTGATTGGCTGTCCAGTACAGAATGCATTCAGCTTGTCAAATTAACTTAAATCTTCAATCGCTAGCAGTGTGACTCTGAAGTGCTGTACTGTATGTTTGTAAGTTTTCTCCCCAACAAACACAACGTTGATGAAACGTTTTGCACCGTCAAAGGCATCTGCGGTAGCACACAAAAGGCAGACCAGGCACAAAAGGTACAAAAAGTTGGACTTCTGGACATGCTAAAGGAAGGTAGAAGTTACCGTATTTTTCGGATTATAAGGCGCATTAAGCGAAACAAAACAGTCTGATAAGTCAAACTTTACTCAACTCATTCGTCTTGCTTCCTCTACTTCCGTACCATTGATTCATTAATGTTGAATTCTCTTGCAGCTGCTCTATTCCCATGTTCTGGGCCTGAAAACAGGGTTTGATCTTTGGTTTCATTCTATAATACTGGACTTATTTTACTACGAAGGTTTAAACTTTGAGAGTGTTTAAACAAAAGAGAAAAGTGTGAAAAAGTCCATGACTGGATGGATTTCACCTATCACAGGTTATTTTTAGAACGTAACTCCCGCGATAAACGAGGGACCACTGTACTTCAAAGAAACCCAAGCAAACACATTTGTGTGTTTCAAATTAAATGCTACATTCAGTACATGACTAGATCAGTACAGTCTCTTTAGCTGGGGTAAAGCAACGCCTTTTAGGAAACTGAAAAAAGAATCAATTGCCCTGTTTTTTCTCTTACATAACACTGTACTTTCTTCTCTCTGTGTGCATCTCCAAGTTTGTTTGCAGAGGTGCTGGGAGAGAACAAGGAAAGGGAGCTCATGTCAAGCGTCACAGTCAGCGCTGCTCTACCCTGCAAGTGTCTGTCCTGGCAGATGGAGTCTCAGTGTAATGAGTCACACTCAGGGTGTGACAGATAGCTGTTTGGCTGGCTGAAGGGCAAATACACAAGGACACACTGAAATTCTTACTGTCAGGACTAGAAAAGTTTGGTTTACAAAACCTGTGCTGGCAAATGGTATAGGGACTGTAATTAATTTCAGATTACTATAATAGTTCATTGCATTACTGAACACTCAGAATAAAATAAGTAGAAAAGCTACAGATTCCCATGACTGAGAATTGTTTGTGTAGACTTAGTGAAAGGACTGTGGGAGTAACCAGAGCGAGGTCGGGAGACAATAAATACGGCTTTCACAGACAGATGCTACTTTAGGTGCAAGAAACTGGGTAACAGGTCAGGAAAAAGTGTGTGTGTGTTCATCCCTAGATGAAGCTGCAACTGAGGGAGGAGAAGAGTGCAACCTGTTCGCCAATAAGGGGGGCTAAAGTCTACCCCACGTCTCCTTCTCAATGGTTTTTCACGAATCTGATAGACGCAAATTCTCTTTTATAAATATGTGTACCACTAAGTTATGAGGATCTCTCTTCTGGTAGTTGGCTACATCAAACTGCTGCAGATTGTGGTTTTTGGACTTGGCAGCGCTTCCTCTTACAGAGCTGAGCCACATTTGGCTTGAGGGACGAAGCAACTGAGATGCTTAGTATGGCTTTAAGCTCAGGAAAGGTGGGGGGCATTTCTCTCAAATTGTCCAAGATTGTCCGTGTGATGTCAACAAGAAAAGCTACGTCCATTAGCCATTCGGGATCACTTAGTACAGGAATAGCCATCCCATTCTTCTCCATAAAGGCTTTCACTTCTGCTCTCAACTCAAAAAACCTCTTTAAGACCTTCCTGCTGCTAAGCCAACGTACCTTGGTGAAGTAGAGCACATCCCCATATGCTGACTCTAATTCCTCCAAAAAGGCACGAAACTACCGGTGCTTTAAGCCCCTAGATCTGATATGGTTGATGCATTTCACCACATCAGACATCACACTGTCAAACTTGCTGCAAAAGGCCTGCTGATGGATAATGCAGTGCAGAGCAATGGCTTCTTCCACATCCTCCTCCTCCTTCTCCTATAATTGTCTGTACTCATCACCAACCTTTCACTTCACGGCAGGGTTTGAAAAAGACATGACTGTGGCTGGGTGACAAAAAAATGTACTTGCACTGTGTGACAGGATATATTTTCTCTCTACTCGGTGACAGTCCTCAAACACATTACAAGTGACCAACATTGCTCATTTGTGTTGTTGTCATGAGCCTGACCTACGGTAGCACACAAGTGTTAAAAAATATAAAACACCCAGTGCAACGACTCATGCAGGTGCCTGTGAGAAACCCCCCCATGTGGGCCACACTAATATCAAACTTTGATTTCAGGTAGGGGGCTGCTAAATATTGTTCTGGGGGCCAGAATTGAAACACATTTCAGGAAGATAGCCTCAACTGACCATGTGCTCACTGAATACTTCAGTCAGCAGAAACCCAACAAAGAGGAGCAAATGGAGGAACCATCATGGAAGGACAGGCCCCTGCATGGTATGTACCACCGGCAGACAGAGGAAGTGGCTGACATCCAGAAATCCTACCAATGGCTGGACAAAGCTGAACTGAAAGACAGCACAGAAGCACGAATCATGGCAGCACTGGAACAAGCTCTAAACACAAGATCCATAGAGGCTGGGGTCCATCACACCATGCAAGACCCCAGGTGCAGGCTGTGTAAAGATGCCCCGGAGACAATCCAGCACATAACAGCAGGGTGCAAGATGCTAGCAGGCAGGGCATACATGGAACGCCATAACCAATTGGCCGGCATAGTATACAGAAACATCTGTGCTGAGTATGGCCCAGAAGTCCCGAGGTCAAAATGGGAGACGCCCTCTAGGGTGGTGGAGAATGACCGAGCTAAGATCATGTGGGGCTTCCCATCACAGCCGGACAAACTGGTGATGGCTAACTAACTGGACATAGTAATGGTGGACAAGGAGAGGAAGACGGCCGTAGACGTAGTGATACCGAACGACAGCAACATCAGGAAGAAGGAACGCGAGAAGCCGGAGAAGTACCAAAGGCTCAGAGAAGAACTGGAGAAGAAGTGGAGGGTGAAGGTAACAGTGGTCCCAGTGGTAATGTACAGTGACTCCAAAAGTTAGGCGAGTGGCTCACATCTGCGATCTCTGTCCAGAAGAGAGCAGTAGAAGAGAGCAGTCGTAGGAACAGCTACTACTGTGTAGGACCCTCAAGCTACGCACAGGACCTGAGCTTGAAGGATGGACGGCCTGCAGGGGCAAGAGGGGATTTTAAACAACAACAACAACAAAAAAAAATATATATATATATGTATAAAAAGAATACATCTGGAGGACAAGGACCAAGCCTAATCTGTCACCACCACATGAAAAAACTCACTGCAACAAAAAAAAATACAGGCAACAGAGACACCCGGTGGAGTGACAGCAATACCCTATCAGTATTTTATGGCTGAGGGGGTAAAAAAGAAAAGACAAACAAAATCCAGATTCTCCTGAATTCATAGGATAGTGCCAAGAAATTAAAGTATAGGTGATAATATCTATGACAGACATAAGTTTTAATGAAAGATAAGAACATACATAAGATGAGACAATGGATAATGAAATATTTTTCAACAGACGAATTGAGGTGAAGACCATGATCGGTACTGGTCCATTATAGTGAAGAGAAAGCTGAATGTAAAAGTGAAATGTTTAGTGCTCCTAACCTGGAAGAGGTGGCTGGGGAGAGGGAGGCCTTGGCTTCTCTGTTATGCAGTCACCTGGCAGCAGCCTATAAGGCAGCCAGGCTATATTTTTTTCACAATATTGATAAATCATGGATTTTTCTGTGAAACATTTGTAGGCCTCACTAAGAAACACAAATGAGGCTCAGTTTTTTTAAGTAACCATGTAACCAGGAAAATTAAAAACCTCTTTTAGAAGTCCTAGACTATCTAAAAAAACAAGTATCAGCAAACAAATGATTTTCTATAAAAGGTCTTTGGTAATTGATTATTTTTTTCCTTCTTTTTCTTTCTGCCACCTCTCTCACTTTATTTTGCTAACCTCTTCCTTTGAATACTTTCCAGTAATTCCTCGTAGCACCTCCAAGTCTCTTTGTCGTTTTTCCTGTCCAAAGGATACACCAAACTCTAGTTTCCTCAGCACTTCAGATGTACTTTCCTTAACACCTAGAGTCTGTCTTAACTCCCCCCTGAAATCTAAGCAACACTGTTTCTTCTTTAACTTCCTCCACTTAATCCACGCCTCTGTCTTCACTCACTCACATCCAACAGACTACTATCTAATGCTGCCTAGCTACATCCCCCCGATGCCAACGTGCAGTCTCCTATCTTTTCAGAATAAAAACAACATTCAGAGGACGGTGCAGACACAAGCTGGAGCAGGAGGAGTGGCACCTGTTAATTTAATTCTCTGTAAATCTGTTTGCTCTAATATGGATCCAGGCAGGGATGGTACTTGCTGTGGAGGGAATACAGTTTACAGGGTCATTGGCTATCCTTTAATAGTCAGTGATAGTTTATATATTTTTCCACATACAGAGGGGATTATTTTTACTGAACAGCCAATCTTTCTATCTTTAATTCTGAGTTTATGGTTAGGCTTTGCTGTGCTGATGCCTTTTTAAAAAATGTTAAGCTTTGACTTCTTTGGTCAACCACTGCTTCTTAATGAGGAATATGTTTACCAGATAACAAAAATCTTCTTTTCTAGGTTCACTGTTCAATTTAGAGCCTAAACCATGTTTTACAGATGGCTGTAGATACTGACTGACCTCCTCAGTACATACTGACAAATATTTGATTAAAAAAAAGTTCATAGATTCATTATGCCATAAGATCTGTTGGGACGCCTCCAATGGTTTAGTGGATAACACATTATCTTAATGTCACTGCTTCAATCCCAGCTAGAGACACAATTCCCCATTAAGCCTGGATCAGGAGGTAAAAGTTGTTTTTCTGCTTGAATCGGTCAGTTATAAGTGGCTTAACAAAAAAAAACAAAAAAAAAACAACACCTCTGAAGTTAGAGTTAGAGTTGTCAGAGAGTTGTCTTCCAACCACAGGAAGGTCAGTGGTTGAATCCCCGGCTCCTAAAGTCTCCATTTTGAAGTTGTGGTGTGACCAGGCCCAAGCCATCTAAAAGTGTACTTTTTATGTATGAGATAAGAAGGAAGGAATTCTCTTCTACAAAGTGACGAGATCTGATCTTTTTGCCTACCTCTTACTTTCCCTTAACAACATAAATAACCACTTTAGGTTTTACTTTTATCCAATCACAGTTTTTTTTTCTCAAGGAGTGGTGGTTTTACTATGCAGCTTTAGTTTTGTGTTTCCCTTGTGTGCGAATGTGTTAGGCTGTGAAACCAAGCTGGCAACAATCCACAACAGCTTTCCAGATTTAGCTGCAGCAGCTGTGCTCTGCAATATCCTGTCCATTATCATACAGGGTTTCACTTTTGCTGAGGTCAATAAGTGTCCAGACCCAACAACTGGCTGTTACTATAATGCTTTATTAGCTGTGAGCTTTTGGCTGTGAAAAGCCCTGGTGTTAGCAAAGTTGAAAGTGTTGGGTCACAACTCAAATTAAGATCTGCTCATGAGATCTGGCTTTCAAGCCTTGTTTCACGTTCCCTTAAATTATCTGTCAAGGTCTGCCCTACATGAGTTTCAGGGAGATCATCTTTGCATTTTGAACTGTGGATTGTAAAAGTTTCTCACCTAAAATACCAAAAAAGAAGAAAAATAGAAAAAAAGGGCTCGGAAGCCCAGCAGGCTTTTTTCTTTACTTAACTCTCCAAAATCCTAGAAAACCTGTTTAATAAACAATTAGACAAATTCTTAGATAAATATAAATTACTGTCTGACAGTCAATATGGATTCCGATCAAAAGGATCAACATCACCGGCATTAATTCAGTCAATCAAGGAGGTTACAAATGCTGTTGATCAGAAACAGTATGCAGCCGGATTATTTCTCAATCTCAAGAAAGCATTTGATAAAATCAATCATTACTATTAATTAATAAACTGAAAAAGTATGGGATCAGGGGGGTTATACTGCACTGGGTGAAAAATTATTAAAGTGACAGGAAACAATTTGTGAAGAATATTCCACATCATGCCTGGACTGTACTAGGTCCAAAATTATTTATTATTTATATAAATGATATTTTTAAGGTATCTGATATATTAAAAAAGGTGTTATTTGCAGACGCAAATATTTTTTGTTCTAAAGGAACTGTTGGGTACAACAACAAACTATCACTAAATCTAAGTAAAACTAAAATTGTCTTATTTGGGAATTCCCAAAGAAAAGTGCAGATTCATATAGATGGTGTGGAAATTGAAAGAGTTCTTGAACACAAGTTTCTTGGTGTGATAATAGATGATAAAATAAGATGGAAGTCTCATATAAATCATATGCATAAAGTTTCAAAAGATATTGCATTTTTGAGTAAAGTAAAACTCATTCTGGACCACAGATCACTCCACATTCTCTACTGTTCACTGATTTCACCGTATTTGCATTACTATGCAGAGATTTGAGGATAATCCATAAAACTGGTTACAGAGATCATACAAATCCAATATTCTTTAAATCAAAAACACTAAAATTCCCAGATCTGGTTCATTTCCTCAATGCACAAATTATGTATAAAGCAATAAAACAACCTACTTCCTGACAATATTCTAAAATTGTTTTCTAAACGGGAACGGGAATACAATTAGAAGGGGGAATTAAATTTAAAACAGCCCTGTATGTTCGCTAAAACACTAAAATGTTTTTTCATCTCTGTGTGTGGAGTGAAGCTGTGGAACAGACTAAGTGAAGAAAGGAAGCAACGTCGCAGCATGACTCAGTTTAAAAGCGGTTCAAAAATATGGTTTTTGCAAAGTACAGGGAGGAGGTGGGGCTCTAAAGGGGGGGGGGTTCTCAACCACTATTTTCACAACAGTGTCGTGTATACGTGTGTGTGGGTGCACAAGTATGTTTATATAAGTATATATGTCTGTAAATTGTATCTCTTTTGACGTGTTACTGGGGTTATACATGTATATATATATTTTTAAAAAAAATACATGTGACATGTAATTTAATGGTAATTTCTAATGGACAGGGCATAAACAGGAAGACAAAGTGCAGACTAATAATTACTAAATAGTGGAAAGGGGGTAAGTAAACAGAAACATCATAGTATACAGTAACATCTGTGCTGAGTATTGCCTGGAAGTCCCGAGGTCAAATGGAATTGGACCCTAGGGTGATTGAGAATCTCTCCCATCGCTCTTATCTCTCTGTGTCAATTTATTTGTGTCTGTGTTCATGGGCAGGACTCCACAAGGGTCCCCGTCTTGGAATGAGCACACCTGCTCTGATCACCCACCTGTCCCCTCAAACCCAAACCTCAGGAACTGCCACTGGCCCTGCCAGATAGGAATCTGGAAGTAGGCATCCTTCAGGTCAATGGTGGCAAACCACTCGCTGGCATTGATGGCCTGCCTCACCCCGGGGACCGTCAGAATTTTGCATCTTGGATCTCAGGGTTCACAACCTCTGTCTTTAGCCCCTGAGATCCAAAATCGGACAGTTCCCCCGGCCCGCTTGGGAACCAAGAAATAGCAGAAGAACCCAGCTTGGTGGTCCCCTGCATCTACCTCCCATATCACACCTTTCCTGCTCGGGGTCGCTCACTGAGGTGAAGGTCAGGATCAACATGTAGAGCCTTGGCTGCACATTCTTTCCGTCTTCCCTGCATGTGGGCATATGTCTGCGAAAGGCATGAGGCCCTTGACATTTCCTGAGGAACACGGCGGCTGTTTCGAGCATGCTGCAAAAATTGGGGTGCGCCTGGGCCGAACATGACTGTGGGTCGACAGGCAGCCTCATCAGCCTCACCAGCTGGGACTGATATAACCAAAGATGGCACTGCAGTACCCAGAAAGAGGCCAAGGACCTGCCTTTGGCGACCACCTGCTTTTCATCATCTTCCAGAGGCATAGAGATGTCGCATCCCACACTTTTTTGACACATTCGAGCTGCCATACTTGCACAGGGTGAAGGCAGCTGTAACCCGCAAACAGGAAGACAACACACAAACTGAGTTTCTCCTGTCTCACTGTTTCCACACCACTGCTCTTACTGTTTGTCTTGGTGTGAATGGGATGCTTAATGTTATGTCTTATAATTTGGGAAGCCAGAGACTGAAAATTGCAACGCATTAGCAGACTGAGAGGCTCTTAGTCCCAGAGCTAAGGCTTTAGCCACACTTTTGAGCCTCGGACTATCATGGGGTGGGGTGTTTAAATGCAGCTGTGGCTCAGGAGGTGGGAGGGATCATTTTACTAATTGTTCAACTATCCTTGGCCAAGATATTGAACCCTGAGTTGCCCTCGAGGCATCCATGAATTTGTGCGAATGTGTGAATGTTAGGTTGCAAGTGCTTAGGCATAGAAAAAAGCACTTGTCTAAATTTGCGTGTAAAAGAATGAATAAGAAAGCATTTTCAGTGCTCGGTAGAAAGATGCTATATAAGAACCACTCTGTTATATTTGACAATGCTGTTGCTTGAGTTTTTGTTACCATTTTCTGTTGTCATTTTGTCTTTCATCTTGCTCCCAACTCACAACCTACTGGTATGTATGGTGTCAGCCTAACCTGACTTGGTCTTGGTGCATTTCATTTGAAGTTGCGCGTCAGAAGTTCCCAGCTAGAAATTTCAATTCGAGTGCCCGAACAGTCTGACTTCCAACACAGATTTTGCAGCAGCGCATGTAAACACTAGTAAAACTGTAAAACCTGTAATCTACAAAACCACTGTTATGTATTTGTGACTGGTTAAATAAACCAAGGGCAGACTCCTGACAAGGATCTATCCATGAATGTGCGGTGTTATTAAATTTTAAAAAAAACGAAGAAAAAAAGAAGGAAAAGCTGCTACTGAGTCATGAATGACCGTACCTTAGAGCAATAAAAAAGCCTTTCTTTCATTGCTTTTCCAGCCTTACTACTTTGTTGCTTTTACTTTTGTTAATGGCCTTTCATGTTGTCAGTCAAAACATGGATGAAATGAGCTTATCAATTTTGCATTGACCTCTCGCATATTTCTACTGAGAAAATTTTTTTTTGCAGTGATTATTTTTATCATTTTATAACCACTCCCAAATATGATATTAAACTTAAAAGATTATGCTTTACACAAAGATGACTAGTTGGTAACATATAAACAGAGGTCTATGTTTTTCAGATTTACTAAGAAATACTGCAACTTTACCACTTTTTAATTTTTTTGTAATGATCTTATGTACTATTATTTGCCATTCTTTTCTGAATAACAACCAAAAGCCAGCACACTCAAATTTCAACAAATTTATTGAATTAACTATAGTCAGCAGGCTTTCCTTCCAAACACATACATGCCCAGTCATATTCTTTCAATAAAGTACATCGTTAAGGAAATTCTTCATGGATATCTGGAAGCATTGAGCAATCTCCGCATTTGTACCAGACTATTCAGTGTGGTCTGTATCCACTCCAGGGTGCCTGACAGAGTATGTGCTCGAATGGCGTCAGATCAATGTGACGCTTAGGTTTCAGTTGACCTGAGTCCCCACTGGGAAACCCTGTCAAAGACTGAGGAAAGGCAAATCTATCAATGAGCAGCTGCTCTTACCTTGATGATAGCCTCCAAGTCTTCCGAGGACACACAGGGGTGTTTTAGCAGGAAAGCTGCCTTCTCTGCTGTGATGGTGATCTTCTGGTTATTTTCAAAGGGTTGTTCAAGCGCTTGGAACACCAAACCCCCTGCCACCAGGTAGGTCACCACCACTACAAACACAGCTAGCACAGTTTTCAGCTTCATCATGGTGAAGGGAGCTGAGCCATCGGCCACCGCCTCCATGCTGGCCACCATGCTCGGGGGGCGGGAGGAGACAGAGAGCCTTGGCAGAACGCAGCCCATTGGGTTCTGCATAGTGGCCACACTGGCATGTACTAGGCTGCACTGAAGCATGCCTGGCTGCACCTTCTTTGGTGGAACCAGGTTGGTCTGGACTGCCACTGAAACAAAGGGGAAATGAAAAATAGGATGATGTGATATTTGCATGATTGAAGTGATGTTTTCTACTGACAAGTGCTCTGATAGAAAACAGGTGATCAGCAGGAATAAGCAGAAGAAAGGACAGTTTGTTTGTTTTAATTTAAAAAAATATGCTACTAATTTTGCAGAAAGACCAAAGAAAGTCCTCAGGGTACTCAGTGGTGGTAGTTAACAGTGATGCAATGGTAATTCATTGAAGTACAATTTGTTAGTCTATGTGCTTATGAAGTGCTTATAAAAATACTTTTTTATAGGTTACTTGACACCAAAGAAAAAAATATTTGATCATCATGAATTTCATTCATCCATTCTCTTCTGCGTATCTTTGTCAGTGTCTTGGTGGGCTGGAGCCTATCCCAGCTACCATAGGGTGAGCGGCAGGGTATACCCGGGACAGGTCACCAGTCTGTTCGCATTCACATCGATGGGTAATTTAGAATTACCAGGTAACCCCACTAACTGCATGTTTTTGGACTGTGGGAGCAAAATGATGTTTGGAAGACTAAATAAAACAAGCACTAAGGTGCTCAGGTTACTTTGACTTTTGACTGACAGTAATAAAATTTCTCACCACTGTCTCGGTTATAGAAACAAAACACTGAGTGGATTAATGGACAAGTGAATAAGTAGATTCAACTCATGCCTATTCAAAGTCACAGAACTTGAAGCAACAATGAACTCTACAGGTTTTGAATGAACAAACTAAATAATTATTTAGAGGATGACAGCTATTAAACCACAGCAAAAAAAGGGTGCAGCACTAGAATGTTCCTTCTTGACCTTGGACAGAAAATCATAATTCAAGTTTTGACAGTTGTTCAACAGCATCTCACATCTAGAGGGTTTCTGATTTGGTCGATAGTGTTTAGAGTAAATTCTATTGAAATCTAATTTAAGCAAGCATTCTCTAAATATAGGTAACTGCTGATTATTATTTGCTATGACACTGAAAGTGTTACTGTAAAAAAACAACAACATATTAGTGAGTGTCACACCTTCTTCTTTGGTGCCGCTATTGACAAAAACAGATCGTGATGAGCTCCCAGAGTAACAGCCCAGCAAAGCCAAACAGGTGGATTTTGCATTTCTTCTATTCACTACACAGTGTTATGTAAAAGCAGCACAGGGAATCATGACAGCTGCAACACATTTCACTGACATTAGCACACTTGTAGAAACCAGCAGAGACGACTGCTTTGATTTATGTAATCAGTCAGCTGCAGTGTGTATAGTTAAGCTTACATGCAGGTGCACACTTCAGAAATCCCACAATTAATGATGTGCCAGCAGCACTTGAAAATAATAAAGGGGTGCCATATAAAGGATATTGACCTCATCAAGAGCTTGCAAAGACTCGATAAACATGCGCATGTTTACGGTGTGGGAGAACGTGACGGTCATGCGGGATTTGGGGGGCTATTTCTACGGGGGTGGATGAGGTAATGTTACGACAGACCTCCCCGCTGCATCACACTGGAGCATTTGTTGACTAACAGCCTCATGGTAGATGTCCCTGCGTTGCCCCGCTGTGGGCATAATTACTCTTTCTGCCATTAAATAATTTCTCAGGTATAAACACCACAGAGTACTGAAGACGCCGCGGGGTGGATGCGGCTGCAATGTTTGCCCACAGTAAACTTCAGCATGCAGCTTCCTGTGGAAATTCAATGTCTGGTCAGCATGTTAAGTGGCCAAGCCAGTGGGAGATAGTGGACGAACCAATTAGTATTTACAGAGCAAATAAAGGTTACAAAGAGCAGTTTGACTTCAGCAAATCATTTCAAAACATGCAGTAATGGGAGGATTTGAACGCCAACTTTCACCGAATCCAGAACGACATCTACCGCGAAAGTGCAGCATGAATAAAACACCTTCACAAAAAATAACAGCATACTGACTGACGGGCTAACCTGGTGGAGGGTTCATGTTCCCCGGTTTTCTTGGATTCTCAGTGGGAAATTTCATCTTGGCTCTTCAGGCACTGCCACTATTAGAGGAAATATATATCCAACTTTCACGGTCTTTCTGTTGATTCCGTCGCTTTTAACCGGGAAAGGATGGAGAATGGCAGGGAGTAAAAAGACATTATCCGCAGCGCGTGGTTCCGCTTCAGTGGCTGAGAGACTTGCTGCTTGTATGAAGCTTCTCTTCTCACCAACGGTGGCGGTCTTCAGAAGCGCACACCCACCGCTCGCCGCATCACCGTCTGCATTGTGTAGCAGTAAACACCATGGGCGCGGGTAACGAGAAGCGATGCTCCACTGAAGAATCTAACCATCACATTGCGACGGATTTCTGTTATACATTTACATCACGGTGCATCTGAACAGCTCTGCGCTGCTAGTTGTCAAGCCCCACCACTCCCAGATGCTGCTGCTGGTGCAGTTTGGCTTAATCTCCACACCGTAGCGCAGCGTCGTGTCTGTACCACTAGATAACGTTTGTCCAAATGAGAGGAGCAAGCAAAGAGAGGAGAGATGCTGAACCACAGCAAGACGCGCTTCAGTGTTTATTTAACACTAACACCTGGTAGCTGTTGAGAAAATATAAGCATTACATAAGAAGTCTGTTCTAAGTTAAAATATGTTCCCTCCATTGTTACACGAATTAGGGTTAGGATTGTCGGGGTGTTGAAACTCTAACCCCCTCATTTCATCTCCAGCAGCATTCAGTCATAAAGCCTCTGGCCTATTTGATGGCACAAGATTACTGCCATCTTCTGACGCAGTTAGCTATTGCCTCTGGAAGCAGGCTTGATTCTGCTTGACTACAATTTCATAGCCAAATTTGTTGCTGTTTCTTTCTTAAGAGCCTGTCCATGTCCTGTTAACGAAGGCGGAGCTTGTCAAGCTGAGAGGTCAGCAGTTTCTTTGATTGTTTGGGCATTCACATTGTGGATAAATCTGTGGTCTTTAACGAGAAACTAATGGGAGACCAGTATGCTAGACAAGCTGCCACTGGCTATGCTTCCACAGCCCTGATCAGTCACAATTTACACACTGTACAGTAACCGAGGTAGAATTAGCAAGTAAACAGGTGGGATAGCAGAGTTAAGAGAAATCAGAGTTCATACAACGCCTTCATTTCTCATGTATGATTTATCTCTCTTTAGATTGTCAGTTAACCATGTCACAGTGCATGTACCTGTGCTTTTTAATTTTTATAACAATATTTAATATACGTTTAAAATCAAGATGTTTCTGAGTTAACAGCTGTTCATTTTAGAAATATCTGGTCCTCACAGCAGCCACAACAAACACCTGGTTTTTACCTCAACCTTTTAGATACTTTTGTTTAGTCTGATGCAATTCAGTTTCATTTAGTTTTGTGTATACAGCCCCAAATCACATGTTGCTTAAAGTTGCTTTATGTTGTAAGGTAAAGATTCTTCAACAATACAAAACCTCAACAATCAGATCACTTACTATGAGAAAGTACTTGGTAAAAGTGGAAAGAAAAAATTCCCTTTTAACAGTAAGAAATTGTCATGATCTAGACTCTGGCAGGAGTCCTTAGTCAGTTATTTATAATTATAAGTAATTATAAGTAAGTATGAAAAATATAAATATACAAGTTATAATTATAAGTCAATTATTTACCATTATTTACAGTGAATATGGATAGTCAATAGTGACAATCCCAAACTCCTCTGATGCTTTCCAAAGTTTCCAAACCATTTCCCAGACTCCCTCTCTGCAAAGACACCTCACCACTCTATCACAGGTCTCTCCAGGTAGACCTGAAAACAAGGAAAGACAGGTAAGTGTCATGTCGGTGTGTGGAGAGAGGTCAGAGAGGACCCAAATGCAGGACTCGCAGGCTGAATGAGGATGTGGACGGTGTTTATTATAAAGACAAAATGAACACAACATGAAAGGTTGCACTAAACTGAATGACTGGATGTGACTGAGCTAGATGTGTTGCATTAAAAAGACAATGTCAATAGAATAGAAAGAGGCAAGATGACCGGAGAGGACAGATGGACCATGACAGTACCTTCCCCCACCCCATAAACGGAGTCTGAGGTGGAATTCTCTGACTATCTTCTTGTCTTGGATGGCGGGATGCACGACCTAGGATCATTCCTCTGGGCCATATCCCTCACAATCAACCAGGTACTGGAAACCCCTTCCACGACATCTGGTGTCCATAATCGAGCAACTTCAAATGGGGAGACAGAGAGGATTAATCACTGCATCAATTTCAAATGGTCCAGTGTATTTGGTTGTGAATTTCTTAGGTTTCATTTGAAGAGGGATATTTTTTTCAGATAACCTAACTTTCTGACCTGATTGATAAGAAGGTGCAGGGATCTGGTACTGATCAGCCAGACATTTGTTTTGTTCTTTCATTCTCAGGAGTGCAGTTCAAGTTGACCTCCAGTCTTTTACAAAAGATGGCCACCATAACAGATCCAGGAAGTATATTGTGTGGTTGATACCAGGATGACACATACATGTGTCCACTAGGTTAGTTTTGACCGGACTTTACAGGCATGAGGAGTTGAGGTGTGTTACCTGGGTTCTACTCTTTTCTTTGGGCGTTTCGAACCAAGGAATCTATTTCCCAGGTTAACAAACCAATTACGCATGATGTAGGCAAGGTAGTTTCTTCCTTGGGAGGGCAGTCTGAGGATGAGAGCAGTTTGGACAAGGCAAGATTTATATTTATATTTATATTTATATTTATATTTATATTTATATTTATATTTATATTTATATTTATATTTATATTATGCAGTCTGGGTCTGTAAGAGATGGGAAAGTTGAAGCAAGTAAAGAAAAGAGCCCACCTGGCTTGACGAGCCTTTGATCTCTTAGCTGACTGTAGGCAGAGGTGGGAAGTAATGAAGTAAAAATACTTTATTAGTGTACTTAAGTAGAATTTTCAGTATTTTACTAGTTTTTTTTTCACAGTGTTTTACTTTTACTCCCTACACTTTTAAACAAATATCTCTACTTTCTACTCCTTACATTTTCAAAATGGGCTTGTTACTTTTGGTTTAATGGATTTGAGGGGAGTTATTATTTCACATCACTGCGAGCCTTCAAACATCAAACCAATTATGAGCCTAAACAGTAAAGCATGAAAGACTGTCCATATGTATTAATCATGTTGCATAAAAAGAAATGATATGTGCCGTAGTCAGGGGTTAATGTGGGTCTTTTTTTTGTGTGTGTGTGTTTTTTTTTTTTGCACAGTACGGGAATGACCGCAGGTGACCATAAGTAACAGTTGCGGTACTTCAACATCTAGCTAGCCCTACAGTAGAAGAGCGAACATAAAGAAATAACATGTTGTGCAAAGGTAATTTAAAGTACAGTGTTTCTATCAGCTCAAACACACAAACTATTTATGTTCAGTTTGTTGCACACAAAAAATCCTCCTTTTTCCCACATTGTCCATATTTCATAGAGGTATTCTTTTCAAATTTTGCCCATTTTCTTCTTCTTGAGTTCCCCTTCCAGCATTTGGTTCTTTAGAAAGTCTTTGAGCTGTCTCATATTGCTGGGTGGTGCTGGTTCTTCTTCTTTGAATGTTGCAGGGATGCTAGTTGCCATTGTAATTTCTCTTTTATGTTTCTTGTGGTTCAAATTCTCTAATTCATTTTGTCTTGATGTTATGTTCTTCCTATATAAATAAAAAATCTTATTTAAATCTTATTTATTTTGTTGCTGGTCTGTTCATTTCCTGCTTTTAATTTGTTATTACTTATTTCACCTTCATTTGTTATTTTATTCTTATTATTATTATTTTCAATTTCTTTCTTTCATTACTTATTTTTTTTAATTGTCAGTCTTTGTTTATGCTTTGTCATTCTTCTGGTCTTTGTTAATCAATCAATTAAAACTTTTTAATGCTATCCTCAAAATATATTCTTAAAATTTTATTTAGTGAATTTATTTATTATTGTTGTTTTAGTTTATTTATTCCTTTTATTAACTATTATCAGTTCCAGCTATGTCTACCAGGGCCTGGGGAGTTACCTGCAGTACCACCGTCCTTCCACCGGATGGAGCCAGATAGCACTTAAACTCAGTCCAACCACTTTTTTAATTTTTTATTTTTAGCTCTAATAGCCTCTTTGGACACACAATATCGCACTCTAATGAATAGACTAGTGCCTACTACTTTCTCTTCAGTGCTCCATTAATTCCGGTTTTACACCTAATAAAGAAAACAACTACACAACATAGACTAAAACAATGACAAACAAATACATACATTTACACCGCTATCCTCAAACACCATTATGGGTTGTTTTTATTTATGGGACTATTATGCCCAAATGCCATATTTGATGTGCTCTTTATTTATTGAAAAAAATCTGTGTATACTTCCTGTTTATTCAGAAGTTTGCACACAGATTAGTTTTCAAACAAAAGAAAGAAAGTAAATCAAAAGTTT
Organism: Oreochromis niloticus; assembly: GCF_001858045.2. Lineage (NCBI taxonomy): Eukaryota > Metazoa > Chordata > Actinopteri > Cichliformes > Cichlidae > Oreochromis > Oreochromis niloticus. The sequence goes on along the minus strand of NC_031980.2, from coordinate 28,736,035 downwards.
AAGACCACTTGAAAAATGGCAAAAAACTCATATTTTGCATGGTTGGATCAGCTGAAAAGCTGCCCATACGGAAAGTGTGCTAACATATATGGAATAAAACAATATCAACCTGTAAGCCGTGTGTGGGTCCCAATTGTCATAGTAGTGCTGAGACCCTAGCCGTAGCATGTTGGAACCACAACCGTCCATGCAGAGGGAGCAGGCAGCGGTGTTTCACCGCCAGCTGGAACAGCTTTGGGACCAGTCTGAGCGCCGAACACAGTTGTTAGAAATCCTGGTTGCTCAGGCTTGCTCCCTGCCAACACCATCTCTGCTCCCAACGGTGTCCCTCTACCGCAAAGGGGAGGGAAAAACCCCCCATGCCATTCTGGAGGTCTTCCGGGCCATGCTGGAGGCATGCCGTTGGCCAGAGGAAGAGTGCTGAGGCTGCTTCCACTGCTGTCTGGTGGAGTCCAGGCAGCAGCTCTCAGCCTGCCCCTGGCAGCAAGGGGCAGCTTTGCTGATGTCCGCAAGCGATCCTGGATGATTTAGATCTCGTGCAGAGGGCTATCGTCAGTGCTTCTGTTAGGGGCAGATGGGGCTGGAGGACCGGCCTTTTGCCTATGCTGGGCGGCTCAGTGAGGCGGTGGCATGGTGGATGAAACCCAGGGCCGCTGAAGGGGAGGCCTGCATTGTGGTTGAACAATTCATTGCAGGCCTTTCAGCAGAGACCGCAGGGTGGATCTGCTGCTACCGCCCAGCTGGCTTGGATGCTGCTGTGACCCTGGCTGAGGAATTCCTCTCTGCGTGGCCGAGGTAGGCGGCAGGGCAGCCATGGATCGTTCCCGGGAGCTGGCTCGTTCCAGCTCCTAGTGGGAGGTTCTCAGGCACTTCAACACCGCCGCTCACTGCCACGGAGCAGCAGCTGTGAGCAGACATTGACTTAATTCCCTCTACTCTCTCGCCACAGGTCCCAGCAGCTGCAAACACCACACCTCACTCACCAGGAGCTGAACAAGCGCGGGAAATATCCACCGGGGAGTGACCGCAGATGGAGGTGGGACAGGTGTTCTGTGTCACCTACCCTCCAATCCCCGCCCTCCGGCCGAGAGGGACGTAAGGGGGTATATAAGCAAGGTCTAAGTGGATATGGGCTGTATGCAGATCCTGGTTCACCAAACCCTGGTTTGACCTGCGGCATTGTTGGAGGCAGAGTGGGTGGAGGTTAGGCGTGTGCATGGGGACATTCACAAATATCTCATAGTGCCCATGCAAATTAAATAAAAGGGCAAAACGCATAGAGTAAAGGCGGTGGTTTGCCCATGCCAGACCCATCCCTTAATTCTGTAAACGAATTGGCCGGGATTTAATAACCTGTTGGATCAGTGTGTTCGGATACGTTCAAACTTAAGCGGTTTGTAGTGTCTGTGCTGCGCTAAGCGGTGACGCAAGGTTGTCCAATGCTGACTCTGGGGAGGAGGAGATGGCAGGGCCTTCTTTTCGCTGGAAAAAAAGAAAGGACAGAGCTAAGCCAAGAGCAGAGCCAAGTTCATACATGGTTTGAAATCATCCCTTGGGGATCTTTTGGGAGTGGACATTAGGCGGAATGCAGCAGATTTTTACTCAGTTCTTTACAGCTCTGAGTATTTGGAGGATGAAGAGACGTTTAATGACTTCTGCAGTGGTCTCCCGAGAGTTTCTGAGGATTTTCCAGTCAGCTGGGGGAGACTCTAACACTCGAAGAAGTTCATACTGCTTGGTGGTGCACACTGTTGCAGTGGCCTACGGCTCTCCATCTCAGCACCCCTTTCTTTTTGTTAGTTTGTTTCGTTTGTACGTCTTTCTTGTTTCTTTGTGCACTTTTGATTCTGCTTTCAATATTCGCTACACCCACCAGGACAAGTTCTGTATTGGAAATGTGACTGTGGACAAAAACATTTGCGTTTTCCCAAACCAAAAAATCCTGGATGACCAGCCGGGTCTGCTCACTCCTCAAAGCACGCAACGCAGCCTTCAGGTCAGATGACAGAGCTCTGTACAGGGCTGCTTGAGCTGATCTGAAAAGGGGAATCAAAAAAGCCAAGACAGACCATAAAAGAAGCATAGAGTCCGACCTGTTCAGCAACAACACACGGGAGGTGTGGCAGGGCATACAAGACATCATAAACCACAGAGGCTGCGCTGTAAAAAAAGAAAACCTGAGTGTGCAGCTGGCAGAAGAAATAAATTGCTTCTTTGCCCGCTTTGAAACACCACAACAGTAGCACTCATCTGCTCCAGCCTTGTTCCCATCTTCATTCACACCTGGTTCCTATATACCGCTCCACTCACTGTAACGGAGCACAATGTCAGATGCATGTTCCTAGCAATGAACCCCAGGAAGGCTGCCAGTCCAGACAGAGTACCTGGCAAGGTGCTAAGAGTGTGTGCCTACTAGCTCACCCTCATCTTCACCAGAATCTTCAGCCTCTCAGTAGAAACAGGCAGCCATCCCACCCTGTCTACTATCAGCCACAATCATCCCAGTGCCAAATAAGTCTTCCAACACTAGCCTGAACGATTACCGCTCTGTGGCCCTCAAGCCGGTAATCACGAAATGCTTCGAGAGACTAGACCTTCAGCACATCAAGGACTAGCTCCTCCCAGACCTCAACCCCTACCAGCTTGCATATCGTGCGTACAGATCCACAGAAGATGCCATTGCCATAGCCCTCCACTCTGTGCTGAGCCACCAGGAACAGCGGCAAAGCAACACCCCTCTAGAGCATTTTGAGTACCTAGTGATGCCCTTTTGACCGGCGACCCTGCAGTGTTCCAAGCGTTAGTGAATGATGTGCTCAGGGAGTATTTGACCATCTTTTATTTGTGTGCTTGGATGATATTTAGATTTTTTCCTAAGTCTCTAGAGGAACACCATGTGCATGTCAAAAATGTCCTACAATGCCTCCTGTATGTAAAAACAGAGAAATGCGAGTTCCACTCCTTGTCTGTTGTGTTCCTGGGCTATGGAGGCAGATGGATGACTGACGCTATAAAGATTCATATAGCCACCTGCCCAACCTGTGCACGTGGTAAGGCTTCCTCCCAACACCCCTCTGGTTTGCTCCACCCACTATCAATTCCACACCAGCCTTGGTCTCACATAGCATTAGATTTCATTACCTGTCTCCCAGTCTATTCATGGGAAGACAGTGATCCTCACTGTAATTGAAAGGTTCTCTAAGTCAGCCAATTTTATTGACCAAGAAAAATTACCCACCGCCACTGAAACAGCTCCGATTGTCACTGAACATATTTTCAGGCTCCATGTTATACCCATCAAAATTGTTCTGGGCTGTGGTTCCCAGTTCACCAAGCATGAAGAACTGTCATTTGAAAGGCAGTGTCTCATATCAATGAGGGGCAAAAGTAAACCTCAGCTCTGGGTTCCTCCTACAGTCTAAAGGCCAGACAGAGAGACTAAATCAGGAGTTGGAGTCTGCTTTCCACTGTATAACTTCCTACAATGCTTCCACCTGGTCATCTCAGCTCTCTTGGATAGAATATGCTCATAACTCACTCACCTCCTCTGCTACCGGTCTTTCTCCTTTCAAGGTCTCCCTTGGTTACCAGCCTCCTCTTTTCCCTGAAGTCGAAATGGAGCTGGCGGTTCCTTCAGTTCAACACCACGTGGCGATGTCAACGTGTCTGGACCCAGGTTCAGGAGGCCCTCCTCCAGTCCATTGAACGCCAACGGGTATGGCATGGCTGTTTGGTAGACAGATTCCTCTGAGGACCCTCTCTCGCAAACTTTGCTCCCCTTTTCATAGGACTATACAAGATCGAGACCATCATCAGTCTGTCTGCAGTTAGACTAAAGGTTCCATGATCCTGGTGCATCCATCCCACTTTCCTGCAGTGGTTGTAGTGTAGTAGAGCAGGTCATCTACTACCGGTTGGTGGTTCAATCCCTGGCTCCCCCAGTCTGCATGCCAAATATCCTTGAGCCAAGTTGCTCTCTGATGCATACTCTTGCAAAGGATCAGTTACTCACCTCACCTACCTGCCTGCCCTCCTGCCCACTGTTCACCACCAGAACTCCTCCAGAACCCAGAAAGAGATCCCCCACCTTCTCCAGTGCTTGCTCACAGCCCAGACACTCCCTCAGTTACCCTCCTCAAAGTGTCTCAGCCGTAGCCTGCAAGTAAGCAAACATTCCTCAGCCCACACTCACATATAAAGCATTTTTCTGCCATTTTAGTCAGTTGGTGTGTAAATAAAGTCTGGTCAAGAAGTGAATCAGCTCTTGAGTCTGCTTTTGGGTCCGCCTCTCGTATGAACCCTCTGGGTTCATGACAGGGGCAAGCAACATGAATGAGCAATGTCACTTGTTCTGGGACATGAGAATGCACATACATGCATGCGCATTTCACATACATGAGAAATCTCAGAAAACATGTACTCTTTGGGCCTGTGTAGGTACACTGTGCAGACCCTCTTTGAAAAGAAAGCTGAATTCAGTTTCATTAGCTGCACCTAGGCCTGATTACTGTCAGACTTGTTAAATCACGAAATCACTTAAATAGAATCTGACAAAGTGAATCAGGCTAAACGATTACAAATGTGACATCATTCCACATGAAATAGATGAGAAATAAAGTCACTGACATCTGTCAGTCCGGAAAGCATTACAAAGCCATTTCTAAGGCTTTGGGACGTAGAAAGAGCTGTTATCCACACATGGATTAAAACTCGGAACAGTGGTGAACCTTTCCTTCCCAGGAGTGGCCGGCTCACCAAAAGTACTTCAAGAGCACATTGACAACTCATCCAAGAAATCACAAAAGTTCATGATTCAACAATAAGAAAGAGACTGGGCAAAAAATTGCATTCATGGGAGAGTTCCAAGGTTTAAACAACTGCAAATGAAAAAGAACACTAAGCCTTGTCTCTCGAAAAAACAAAACAAAACAAAATTAAATTTCTCAAACAAGGTAGTTGCTCTTACTTCTTCACTTCTTGCTTTTGTAGAATTCCAATAAGATTCAGTTCCATCTTCAGTTTTACAAAGGTTTTGACAGTGAAATATTGTTCTATTTGATGTGGTTAAATCTTCTCCAGTAAAGTCACATTTCCCTCTCTGGTGTTTTCTCATTATAAATAACTGGCCAGCCAGTTTGTCAGTGCAGGAGAACACTAGGTGATGTGGGTGAATTTTGGGGCTGTGGGGAGGGTAATCTTACATTTATCCCACGTGGACCCCAAATGGATTTGCCAACACAAGCCAACAGGATTTTTTTTGGGTCCATATATGGGTGTTCTATGGACAAGTCAACTGTGTGTTGCCAACAGAAAACCATGACATGGGCCCCTTGGTGTAAAGCTAACCCTGGAGAACCCATGGGGTCAGATCCGACCCCATGGGTTCTCCAGGGCTAATATAGGGCCTGCATAGACTAAGCCACTGAGGAGAAAATGAGGGTTTTCTGTGTTGAAATAGAAATAGAAATAAATAGAATAAAAAGCCTCTCCACAAATCGCTGCCTTATCCTGGTGGAGGGGTTTGCGTGTCCCAGGGATCCCAGAGGCTCTGTTGTCCGGGGATTTTTGCCCCCTGATAGGGTCTCCCATGGCAAATTGAGAGACCAGACAAGGACCGATTCAGAAGACCCCTATGAGTATACGATCAAGGGAACTAAAAAACAAACTTAGGGAGAAAACTCAGGTTTCAATGGATTTGCAGTAAAGCTACATTTGCTAGGACACGTAAATATGTCTATAAATATTAAAACAAATGACAAAACTAGTGAGCTGTTATCTGATGTGGAGTTTATGAAACAGTGTCTAATGGCTTAAATATGACAGATCGCTTGATGTATGCTTGTATTCTTCTATATGTTTGAATCCAAATTTCATATTGACCTCATGTGAGTGTTCAGGGATAACCAAAGGACCAAATGTAGCCTTAGAGCCATACAATCCCTAGGTCTGTTCTATACTGTCTGTAGATGGTTGTCTCAAGACTTTCCATTTCGTTAGTTAGTCAAAGTCATGTTACACTTTTTCAGCTATTGCTGCAGTTTGAAGATTTGAACTTAATTATAGAGCTGCCATTTTCTGATAATTTTGTTTCCAAATTTAAAGTTCTGCAAAATGAAAATTCTTACACAACCGAATATAAGTAGTTCTGTTTGTCCTCAGATAATAATTGGTGCAAAGAGTTATTTGCTGTTTTTTTCCTTCCTCGCTGCCACTGCAGATTTATTTTTAGACAAACAGAAACTACAAGACCGTTGGCACCATTATGAACTTTTTGAATTCATGAGTTTGTAAGTTACTGTGAATTCAACCCAAATTCTGTGTTGAATTAGTAGCAATAGCAACAACAGTGTCAAGCCAATGATGGGGGAGAAATTGACTTAATTTATGGCCAAGGGCATCTCAGAAACTTTCCGTCACTTTATTAATTTGCTGTAAAAATGGGTTTTGCATGTAAAAGGGTTTTGGCCACAATGTTTACTTTAAACAGTATGCTTTTAATGTCTGCAGACTTGTGCAGAAATGTCAGATGAATGAAGCTAAGGCTGTGTTGTGATTCATTTTCAAATTGTTATGAATAATAATAAGAACTTTTAATTTTTCATTGTCACTTGATCCATCTCTGCATCATAAAACCAAGCAGTGGAGATCTATGTGACCAGCATAGTCAGTCCTGGTCACACATTTGTTTCTTAGTAGTGTAGTAGTGTTATTGCCATACATCCAGTAGATGGGGATATTGCTCTATGTGAACTGAAATGTTAATTACACGCTGAGCCACGAGGGGGTGTATTCTATGAATGTGGTAGCTTCAGATAGTACATCAATTTAGATACAGATTTTATCTAAATTTGCATCTAAATCTAAGGCAGATTTCAAGATGTGACAGCTCTGAATTTATGCTCAGCTCTGTTTCAAAGGCTAAAGAACAATTATGAGTTTTGAAGTATGTTTCTTTGAAACAGTGAGATTTATTGCCCTTGTTTTTGTATGACTGACCAGTCAAAATATATATTTTTCTATCAAATTTCCTTTTGCTTAGGACACTCGAAACATCCACATATTTTAAAATTGTTTAAACATTTTATTGCTATTTTTATCTATTAGAGTTATTCTGTTCTTACTGTCTTGGGGAAACTTTAACCACATAATCTCCTCTGGGATTAATAAAGTATTCTGATTGTGATTTTGCTTTGTTACTTTTAAACATTTAGACAAAAAATCATTACTACATCATATCACCATAACATTCAATTTATATTTACGCTCCTTAAATTTGGTTTTGAGTCTTTGGTTTTTGTGTTTTCTTTTTAAAAACAGTATTTTTTTTTTAAACTCTACTACTATATATTTTTTCATTTATATAAGGTCTTTCAAGAAACTCACAGTTGTTTTACACACAAAAGTCAAATAAATGGGCCTCAGTGAATAGGTGAAAATGTTCAGAGACCAGTCACTGCAATTCCCATAGTGGAGCTGATTCCAAAGAGTAGGCGCAGCACCACTGAAGGCTCTGTCTTTGTAAGACCACAGCCTGGTGTGAGAAATGGAGACTAAGCCTTTATCTGTGAAAGGCAGAATCTGGGAGGGTGTAGGAGAAGATCAGATAAATACTGGGGAGTAAGAACATCTAGGGATTTGTAAGCGAAGAGACAGATTTTACAGGATATCTGGGAATTGATTAGGAATCACTGGAAGTGCATAAGGGAGTAGGTGACTTACCAGGACTTAGTGTAGGTAAGAATTCTAGCAGCTGAGTTCTGCATACTGCAAAATGTCCAAGACGTGTTTGGGAGCATTGGCTTGAGTCTGAAGATGTCCTTTAGGTGACAGAAGGAAATTTTAGAGACTAATTTAATATGAGATGAGAATGAGAGGGTGGAGTCCTGTTGTCTGCAACATACTGACTGTGGACCTCTGGAGATGGTGAGATAGAGTATCCATACATGTTAAGTTGCAGAGCAGTCACTTTTCACAGCAATGACTTCGGAGCCACAACCAAGAGTTCAGTTTTATTGTTGTTCAGTTTAAAGTGGGATTTATGGTAAAATGAAAAATGTAAATTTGTCACTTTGTATATACGTTTCCAATCAGACGAGGGAAGCACCCACCCCAGATGCGCTCCTGTGCAGTTCTCTAAAATCCTGACTGCACATCACTGGAAGCAAATGACAAAAGTGTCTACCGAAAGTTGATTTTATACACACACACACACACACACACACACGCACGCACGCACGCACGCACGCACGCACGCACGCACGCACGCACGCACACACACACACACACACACATATATATGTATATATATATAATCAAATCACTTTTATTGTCACATCACATGTGCAGGTACACTGGTACAGCACATGGGAGTGAAATTCTTGTGTGCAAGCTTCACAAGCAACAGAGGTGTGCAAAATACAATAACATAAGAACAAGCAAATATAAGAATGGGTAAATCTGAGAATTATAAGAATAAATATATGTACAAATATAAGAGTGTATGTGCATTACTAAATATGTATACTAAATATGTATATATACGTGTGTGTGTGTATACATATATATAAAATTAATTAAAAATAAAATATACAGAGGTCAGCAGTTGGATATTGTGCAAAACAAGTGGCATTTATGTACAGTATGGAGTGCATAACATTGAAGTTCCGGTAAGTGACGGTGAGGTGTCTATGAAGTGTTCAGCAGTCTGATGGCCTGATGGAAAAAGATGTATCTCAGTCTGCTGGTTCGGGACCGGATACTGCAGTACCTTCTGCTGATGGAAGTAGTCTTAACAGTTTATGGCTAGGGTGACTAGAGTCTTTGATGATCCTCTCCACTTTCTTCAGGCACCGCTGTAGATGTCCTGGAGGTAGGGAAACTCACCCTCCAATTATCCATTCAGCACACCGCACTGCACCATGCATAAAAAAAAAACAAAAACACCCAGCACGCCCCTGCGGGCGGTTTATCCTTCAAGCTCGGGTCCTCTACCAGAGGCCTGGGAGCTTGAGGGTCCTGCGCAGTATCTTAGCTGTTCCCAAGACTGCGCTCTTCTGGACAGAGATCTCCGATGTTGTTCCCGGGATCTGCTGGAGCCACTCGCCTAGCTTGGGAGTCACCGCACCTAGTGCTCCGATTACCACGGGGACCACCGTTACCTTCACCCTCCACATCCTCTCGAGCTCTTCTCTGAGCCCTTGGTATTTCTCCAGCTTCTCGTGTCATTTTCTGTCAGGTAGTCACACTGACATGACGTTCTGATGGCAAAAGCAAAAAAAACTGTTCCCTTTTTGAACGTGGTCGGGTTGTTGAACTTCACAAACAGGGTCTCTCTCAGCGCGCCATCGCTGCTGAGGTGGGATGCGGTCAGTGTTAGGGTACCTGGGTCCTTGACCCAGTGTTTTGAGTTTTGCCTTATTATTTAACTTTGATTTTGTCATTATTTGTCATCTCTAGTCTTTTGGTTTCTATGTTTGAGTTCTCAGTCTTCTGGTTTCTGCCTCTGTGTTCCCTGGTTGCTCTGTCTCCCTATCAGCTGTATCCCCTTCTTAAGTCTGCGTCTCTGTGTTATGTTTCCTGTTTTACTTTGAAAGGCCGCGTCTCATATCAGTGTTTCTAGTTTTGCTTTCCTTATCTCGTTAAGTCTGATTTCTCCCAGCTGTGTTTCCCTCCTGTCTTCCATTCCCTGATTGCTCCCTCTGTGTATTTAAGCCCTGTGTGTTGCTTGGTCTGTGTTGCGATTTCCCTCATTCTGTATGTTGTGTTCTGTCTGCCAAGCCTGTTTAGTTTATTTTGTCATTTCACTTTAGTTATTTTTCATGTCCAACAATAAAGCTGTTTTTTGAGTGCTTCTTTGCCTACTGAAGTCTGCACTTTCAGTCCACCATTCCTAACTGTACACAGCCTTCACTTGATAGTAAGACGGTCATTTGGAATTTCTTAAATGATCCTGAGGGATATGGAACAAAAAAGTCAAGTGGAAGACGGAAATTTGTTTTTTACCATCACTGAGCCGGAGGATCCAATTGGCTGTCTGTCATGACACTGGGCGATCCTCAACCCAAATTAACGCCGTTACTGGTACCAACTGCAGCCACATAACCATCAGACAACATCTGAGACTGAAAGGCTTCAAAAACAAAAAATGTCTTCAAAGGCTTCGTCTCCTTGAAAAAGAGGGGAAGAGGGACGGTAAGAAAAGACAAAAAATCCGCAAGCTCACCTGCTGAAAAAAAAGAAAACAAGCAAAAAGAGAACAACACAGTAGGGAAACCACAGCAATAACCTAGATAAGCATAAGTAACTATCTGATAGTAGGTGAGGGGAGGACAGGACATGAAGCAGGCATGGAGAAGATCCAGGCAGAGGACCACCGGAGAGGCAACCGCGGCACCCTCCTAGAGGAGACCTGAGGAGAGCCCTTGACGGGGGGGTATCACCCAGCAACCACAGTGCAGAAGCCACAGGGGGCTGTGATGATGTGCCCGCAAGTTCTGCCGGCAGCTGGCTAAGCCAGGGCGGACTGAGGCGTGAGGTGCAAGGGCAAAAGCTGGATAGAGCCCCCTACCCTACAGAAGGGCCCCCTACCCTACAGAAGGGCACCAGGACACAGGGTGGCTGTAGCTCAGGTAGAGCAGGTCACCTACTGATCGGAAGGTTGGTGGTTCGATCCCTGGCTCCTCCAGTCTGCATGCCAAGTATCGTAACCCCAAGTTGCTCTCCGATGCATCCATCGGAGTGTGAATGAGTGTGAATGTTGTCAGAAAAAGCACTTGGTTTAGAGTCAGAGCTTGAGAGAATGGGTGTGATTGGGTGAATGTGGCATGTTGTATACAGCGCTTTGAGTACTCCGGGAGAGTAGAAAAGCGCTATACAAGAATCAGTCCATTTACCAAGCAACCGCCGGGAGTGAGCCAGTACACACCCAAGCACCGAGAACCACCAATGGGTGAAGGCAGTGGGGCTGCACGGCGTCAACGCATTGGCGTGGTTTGCTTGTTAACGCGTTAGCGCTGTCTAGCCGCACGCACGGGGCGATCCGCGCAAAGTCGCTAATGGAGATTTGTCACCTTAATGCTGTTATGCCATTAACGTCATTTTAACAAGATTAACGCTAAAGCACAAATATATATATGTACAGTCTATATAGGAAGTACTGGCTTTTAGCGTTTATCCAGCTTCTGCTTCAGGTAGCTTTAGGTAGCCCTGAGACTCATGAGGTTTTGCGATGAGCAGTAATACTCCACCCTGGATAAACCCTGTGGGTTTGTTATGGTGATTCTGTTTGTGCCTCCTCAACATTGGGCAGACAGCCCAATGTTGGCCTGTGTCTTTCATCACAACAGGATAAATAGTGTGTGTATGAGTCTCAGTTTTATGATGTTAAATCATATTCAGTTAGACAGGTCATTTTTCCTTACCTCCATGTACTAGATAAGGTTTTTAAATGAATATGAGGTGATAGTCTGTCTCATCCAGTGATGCAGATTGGATGGTGCTCCCTTGCTTTCTGTAGCTGACTGCTACAGGGTGATTAATGTGTTCATTCCCCATTATTAAAGACTTGTGCAGTGCTGCAGGCTACAGATATAGGGCCTCATCATAAATCTTAGCCAAATGAACAGTCAAATAATCGCTCATCGGAAATGAAATCTGGGCTCATTAATACTGCCGCCTATACTGGGGTAGAGTACACATACATGCACACCAGTCTAGCTATCTTATTCTCATGCTGCCACACACATGGATGAATGCATGCACGTATAGAAATGCACAGAAAAAGGACGGGGCTCTGGTCTGGTCTGCGACCTTGGTGTACCACTCAACAATGACAGGCCAGCAATTATTGGAGAACACAGATGCAGGTTTGTTGTGGGTCTAATCACAGGCTCTGACTGGAGCTCTCAATAATAACCTCAGCATGTTGTTTAACTTCCTTAACAGGCTTTATCAAAAATTCGACTGAGGGAATTAGTGCTCATAATCTAGGCTAGTAAAGAGCCAATAAATATTCAAAATAAAACATACAGTTTGGATGCTCAATGTGGAACTAAGGCATTAATATTGTGCATTCAAAACTTGATGCACACAAAAATAAAATTGGATATCAGAATTCATTTAGATTCTAGAAATATAGTTAAACAAAGAAACAACAAAGCTCTGTGGTGTGAATGTAGTGCCTGGAGCACCTGTGTTCAATGGGGAATGACCCTCACAATCTGTCTCAACTAAACAGTATGTCAGTCACTCCACACTGGAGCTGCCAAGCAAGCCAGTCACTCATATTTCAGGTGTCATTTGACAAAATAAAATCATATGGAATTATTTAAAAATGACTACAAACACTCTGAAGTGATTGAACTGTGGTAAAATTGGCTTGATTTATTTTCTTGCATGCTTTATTTGTATTGTTAACATACTGTCTTTGCTAGACTACTATCCCTCTTCTATGACATCTTCCTTCTCACCCTACACTCGCCACACACACATACCACATTGATAGAGACAGATTGTCATGGTCTGGGTGAGTCAGTGTTTTTCCATAGTGCCTGGTGCTCCTCCTCTGGGTGGAGTCATAATCACTCCTCCCAGGGCTCCCACCTGGAGCTGATTAGACCGGCAGTACTTAAGATCAGCGCTCACAACTAATCCTATGTTAGTTCGTGGCTTCTCGTATCCTGTGTTCATCATAGTGCTTGTATATTACCTTGTTCTCTTGTCTTCTCAGTTGGTTCACAGAAATACTCACTCTACCTCGCCATGTCTATGAATATATCTATATATATACATATATTTATATATATACACATATGTGTGTGTGTGTATCATGTATATGTATGTATATACACACACACACAAATGTTAGTTAAGTGACATACATGCTTCACTTATGGAACACAATCACACAGTTATAACAAAACCTTAAAGAGATAACAAAGTTATTAAAATTTTTATTTTTAATTGCGTTCAACACTAAAAATAAAATAGTATCTACTTATTTGCTTGTTGTTATTGTTAATGTCTCTTAATGCTTTTATTTTCTCCTTTTGCATTCTTCTTACCCCAACCACTGGCAGTGAATTAAACTGAATGAGACAAACTGTAAGGTCATGTAAATTCTAAAATGATAGTGAATACAAAAACGTAATCAATATAACCTACAATGCTTAGAGCAGGGGTCTCAAACTCACGGCCCTGGGGCCACTTCCAGCCCACGTCACCCCTACAGAAAGAAATCTAATGCAATTTGGCCCTTGATGTTCCTTTTTTTGTTAGGGAGGATCTGTTTGTTGTCGAGTGCAGTGTTTAAATAAATTCTTTAAAAAGCCCAAACTGATTTAATATGAAGGCAATATGAGCAGAGAGTACAAACATCCTGAGGGATTGGCTGTATTAGTTCAGTGAGAGAGTCAAAAACTAATGTGTACACTTATGTCTGCATTTTGATTCTGTTAAATACAAACAAAATCATAGCAGAAGTGCTGCCACGTGTCTGGCCAGAAAGAGAGGACCAATGTGTTTATTTATTATTTCAATGAAAGGCTTCAGTTAGTTACGAGGGAGAAAAAAAGAATTTGAGTTTACATTTGCAGTTTTGTTTTGTTATAGAATATTTGAAATTAAACAAAAAAAAAACCCAAACACTACATTTACCACATTTTAGGAAATATTTATGGGTGTTTTCTTGTTTGTTTGTTTTGTACTATTTGAAAACCAAAGTGGCCCTCCAATGAGATGAAAGTGCCAGCACACCCACAGCTCATTTAGGGTTGAAACCCACGCTTAGAGCATATATTTTATTGAACTATATTAATAGAAATATGATTTGTCTTTTTACTGGCTAAATACAAAAGTGCAGAGAAAATGGCTGTGCAACCTGTACTAATATCAAATTACTAATCACTTAAAAAAACAAAGGAGAAAAAGACATGCTAACTATTCATATATGTTATTCAGGTTTTTTTTCTAACTCATGGACAGAATATAGTCTAATAACTAATAGCATGCAGAGGATTGATTATCAGAAAGATTAATGGCATACCTAGGCTGCAGTGACAGATTTATAAGAAGTACACTTTGATTTATGGTTTATGGAAATGACGAGGACTACCTTTCTTCAAAGGTATCAACGAATCAGTGATCACTGCCTGTGACTGTGTGAGAGAAATACACATGTACTGCAGGTGATGGTACATTTAACCAGTGGTTATCAAACTGTGTCAGCAGGACAGAGTGCGCAGATGGACCATTGAGAACTCTCAGGGACACGTGAGACCTTTGTAGGTTAAAACAGGGCAAAACCCTTTTTTAAACATTCTTCAATTGTGAATTTTTTAGGTTATTCTGTTTGCTGAACATGTCTTCTTGTAAATACTCCATGCACATGGAGGGTTTTTTTGTCTATTGGATATTTATATAAATGTGTGGATATTTAAAAAAGAGCCTTATTTGAAAATGTAAACGTTTCATTTATTTTATTTTTCACTTAATGGTGACAGTACACGTTGCTGAAGAAATATAAAAACTATTGGCTGCAACCATGAAAGAATAAATAAATAACAACAAATAAAATTGGGCTTTTACATGGGCTTGGAATGTACATTACACATATCAGGTGTAACTGATTAATATTTACATTTATTACATTAATAATAATGTTTTAATCTAAAATATGATCAGCATCTCTCTATTTATCGGCTATGTACCACAGGCCTTCAAGCTGGCAGTAGTTAAACCGTTACTTAAAAAGCCATCTCTTGACCCAGCAGTCTTAGCTAATTATAGGCCAATCTCTAACCTTCCTCTCATATCAAAAATTCTTGAAAAAGTAGTTGTCAAACAGCTAGCTGATCATCTGCAGAGGAATGGATTATTTGAAGAGTTTCAGTCAGGTTTCAGAGCCCATCACAGCACAGAAACAGCTTTAGTGAAGGTTACAAATGATCTTCTTATGGCCTCTGACAGTGGACTCATCTCTGTGCTTGTCCTGCTAGACCTCAGTGCAGCGTTTGATTCTGTCGACCATAATATCCTATTAGAGCGATTACAGCATGCTGTAGGTATTACAGGTACTGCACTGCTGTGGGTTGTATCATATCTATCTAATAGACTCCAGTTTGTTAATGTAAATGGAGAGTCCTCTTCACACACTAAGGTTAATTACGGAGTTCCACAGGGTTCAGTGTTTGGATCAATTCTGTTTACATTATACAGCTCAAATAATTAGCAAAGCGCTATTGACTTCATGAACTTCTTCACAAATAAAATTTTAACTATTAGAGAAAAAATTAATCATAATCATCTCACATTATCTACAGCTACTTTCAGCACCTTCATTGGCTCCCTGTTAAATCCAGAATTGAATTCAAAATCCTCACATACAAGGTCTTGAATAATCAGGCCCCATCTTATCTTAATGACCTTATAGTACCATATCACCCTATTAGAGCACTTCGCTCTCCCACTGCAGGCTTACTTGTTGTTCCTAGAGTATTTAAAAGTAGAATGGGAGGGAGAGCCTTCAGTTTTCGTGCCCCTCTTCTATGGAACCAGCTTCCAGTTTGGATTCAGGAGACAGACACTATCTCTACTTTTAAGATTAGGCTTCAAACTTTCCTTTTTGCTAAAGCATATAATTGGGACTGGATCAGGTGACCCTGAATCCTCCCTTAGTTATGGTGCAATAGGTGCAGGCTGCTGGGGGATTCCCATGATGCACTGAGTATTTCTTCTTCACTCACTATGTGTTAATTGACGTCTCTGCATTGAATCATACTTGTTATTAATCTCTGGCTCTCTTCCACAGCATGTCTTTCATCCTGTTTTCCTTCTCTCACCCCAACCGGTTGCAACAGATGGCCGCCCCTCCCTGAGCCTGGTTCTGCTGGAGGTTTCTTCCTGTTAAAAGGGAGTTTTTCCTTCCCACTGTCACCAAGTGCTTGCTTATAGGGGGTCATATGATTGTTGGGTTTTTCTCTATATGTATTATTGTAGGCTCTACCTTACAATATAAAGCACCTTGAGGCAACTGTTGTTGTGACTTGGTGCTGTATAAATAAAACTGAATTGAATTGATTTTACTCATTAACCGTTTTTGCACATTTCATCAGGACACCTCATGTTAAGTCATGTATCCACTTTGCTCAAATGCTGGAGCTGCCACATACATTCTATTTATTACCACTCTATGTCTGCATGCATTACCAGTTCTTTCTCTCTCTCTCTCTCTCTCTCTCTCTCTCTCTCTCACACACACACACACACACACGAACAGGCAAACAGACGCACCAGCCCTCACAGACATTCACACTCATGAAATACCCACATACGAAAAAGATGAACATTTGTTCATAAAGCTACAGTATCTGTATGCAAACACATAGCTATGAATACTTGCATACTACCACCCATTCTCTCACTCTCACAAACACAGATATCCCCCACTACCCCTTCAACCAGGTCTCTGCTGGCCTCCTTTCCCAGCCAGTTATGACAATGCTAATGATTCTCACTGGAGCACTGGATGATGGCTGACAGAGCCAACCAGACCAGGACTAGCTGATGATGGAGGGGGAATTGGAGGTTGTAGTGTGTGTGTGTGTGTGTATGTGTCCGTGGGTGTGTGTGTATAAAAAGTGGGGGTTAGAAGACGAGGTCAAGGATGGTGGTGCACAGGCTCCTTCTCTGGTGATGTGTTGGGAAGGATGCACCTTTCCCCAGCTCAGTGCTAATTTATTACATTTAAGACAGTGCCTGACACCCTGAATCAGCCTCTATTCAGACCATATTGGCTGGCCAGGGTGGTGGGAGGGTGTGTGCAGCTGAAGGGAGGAAGGGGGAGGTAAACACAAAGGAGGAGAAAGCACGGAGCGGAGAAAACAGAGAGTGACTACATGGAAATTATATGCAATGAAGAGATGTAGCCTCAGGCATGGTGCATGTTTTGCCTGTTTTCTTATAGTTAGTGTATTTATAATTCAAATATATGCCTTTAATAATTTACAGACAGGACATATCAAAAGAAAATGTGTGAGATATTTCTGAGCAATGTGCTGGAAATATTTCACTTCTTAAGTAAACGCTTAATGAATGTGATTAAAGGTGATTGCTAACTGAAAAATGTGGATATGTTTCATGGCTTAATATTTAGATTTAATTTGACTGATTTTGAGTTTATTATACATATTTCTATACATTTTATCAAATGTGAGAGCAAATGTATATCTTATCTCTGTTTGCTTGTGTGCTCTTTCTCTACAATCAACAACCATCCTTTCAATCCACTTTAAAGTTGGTAGGGGCACAGCGAGGATCCTGAATCAAATCTGGCATCATTTTAATAAAGTGTGGACTCATTTTGGGGGTTCTTTCCAGGCAAATGGACTGGTTCTTATATAGCACTTTTCTACAAGGTGAATATATGATGTCAAGGCTGTAAGCTCGTGCTTGATTTCTGATCACAGTACTGGTGACAGAAAGAGTTAGCACTGAACTGAACTTTTGGGAGGTTTTAGAATGGAGCATACAGACAGTAGTTCCATGTAAAGGAAGGAAACCATGTCTGTTGACAGTGGCAATGGCACGTATCACTTATGGTGAAGTGTCTGCACAGAGGTCCATTGATCCTGAAAGACAACACTCAGCACAGCAACAACCTGTTCTTTATTCTGCTTTTTATTTGTGCCTTACTGTGTCTGCTGGCTCTATCATTTCGAACATTTCTCTGTCTGACCGAGGAACATTTCAGAACTCCGTCAAAGCATCTAACAGCATCACTTAAGGGTGCAGGTAAAGCATGTCATCTACTATTAAGAAGGTTGATGGTTTGATCCCTGTCTGCTCTAGTCTGCATGCCAAATATAGCTAGAAAGATGTTAACCCCAACTATACTAAAACGTGAAAACACCTCTGATGCATCAATCAGAGTGTGAAAGTTAGATAGAAAATACTTATGCATTAGCTAAAAAGTGGTTGTGTGAATAAGGCATGTTATATAAAGTGCTTTGAGTGGTCAGACTATAAAAGAAACAGTGTATTTACTGTCTTGCGCAGGTACCACACAGGCAACCTTCAAACATATTTGGTCTTACACAGATGTCTGTAGGCAACTGCCAGTTTAAGGGACTATGTGGTATAAAGAAATGTGATGGGAAACCAATGTGGACTAATCTCTGGAAAGTTGCTTGTATAGTAAAATCACTAATATAATAAAGGCAAATAATATTTTAACGCAAGGCAGTAATGTATTCAGCACTTGAACTTCTTTCCAGTGGGCAACTGTTGCAGTGTTGTTCAGTAAGACACTTATTCTGCCAACTCAACAGATTGACCTTTGACTTCTGACCTGCACACTGATCTGTTTTTGGGATTATTTATTCCAACTTCTGTTCTGATGCTACAAATAGACTGTAGTATTGAAACTTACATATATATATATATATATGTAAATATACTCAAAATTATATTTCTTCTACCTTGTATAGTGTATCTATCTTTGCATAGTATGGTTCTTAAGTATACTGAATATATTTATTTATTTATTTAATTCTGCCTTGTCTACTTTGCTGCTACAACGATGTGAATTTCCCATCTCTGGGACTATCTCTCTCTCATCTCTCTCTTCTATTTTGACGGCTCTTCTGCGTCACTGATCGTTTCATCCGATGCAAAAAAAACCTTGAAGCTGGTGGCGTGTCACCGGCTCAGCTTCCTCTCGTTTAACGGTTTAGGTGCTTGGTCTTCAAAATAAAAGCATGGAGACTAAACTTTGTGGCGATATATGCTGCAACTGATTTCGAAACTGAAAATTAACCAGTGCGGTCCATGTGTGTGGCCCTCAAATTATTTCCCATAGAACCGTCGTAGTTTACTTAGAATCAGCTATACACTTAGAAGTACTTTCCTTGTTTGAAATCGTGAGCAGCACTGAATTTATTTGACTCTGACACTTGTAATAAAAAACAAAAACAAAAACAAAAACAAAAAAAACCAAAAAGAAAATACAGTTCCGTGTAAAAGGAAGTTCCATCTTAGGGATATTGTTAAAAATGCAGTAGCTGGAGGTTTGGGGTATGAAATACTGTCCAGTGGCAGTAAGTAATATTCTTTTCATTTCTTGTTTAATTTGAAGACTTAACTGATGTAGAAGATGAATAAGAAGAATAAGATGATCTCTCTTAGAGTTGAGCAGTTTTGTCCAGAGTCCTTTCTCCCGCTCCTAAGGCGATGAATGAATGAATGTATGAATGTATTTCGTGGCGTTTTATTTCGAAATCAGTGACCCTATAAAAACGTTTAAAACCTCGCAGATTTGGCAGAAGGCTGGGGGCGGGTCCGTCAGCGCCGTGTTCTAAAGCGGAGTGAACCTGCGGACAGTGAGCGTGTTGGCGCGCAGAGGCGTGGGCACAGGGACGCAGTGAGACCAGAGATCGGCGCATTCCCGCGACAGGCACAGCAAAGCTGGGCACAGCATCACAGTCGCAGATCTGACAAAGCGGCACCACGGGAACGTGTCAGTGCGCGCGAGGACGTGTGCCGTCTTACTCTCATTAACTTCGGACTCCATGCTACAAAAAAGGACACGGTTGCAGTTCCCTGGTGGATTCAAAAGTTTACAACTTAACTAGTTATCCGCTCCAGGCTCCTGTGTACACGCGTGGTGACTGCGCACGGACATGGCGCAAAGGGTACGTCTAACGACCATTATTTCAATTGTTTGCACAATGACAGTCCACTTAATCACTAATCACATTACATCCTTGAAAGAAACCTGAGGAACCTTTGTAAAACGTGATGAAGTTGCTATACTTATCAAAAAATATCAAACATGGCTTTTTCATCATGAAATCATCAATGTCGACTTTGAAATTTTCCTCTCATGTTCGTGCTCTGACGAACTCTAACTTTCACTCCAGTATGATGAGCTGACTCATTACGGAGGCGCGATGGACGGAGTCCCCAGCTCCATGTACGGAGACCCGCACGCACCCCGGCCCCTACCGCAGCTCCACCATCTGAGTCACGGGGCTCCCCCACACCCGACGCAGCACTACGGAGCCCACGCTCCGCACAACATCATGGGCAGCTCCGTCAGCGACGCACTCAAGAGAGACAAGGACCAAATCTACGGGTGCGGACACAGCGACAAACATCATCATCATTATTATTATTATTATTATTATTATTATTATTATTATTATTATTATTATCAATCCATCCACTGTCTTCCGCTTATTAGTATTATTATTATTATTACGTTTTATTAATGTGCAGATTTATGTTATAGAAATAAGTGGAAGTTATTATTGTTTGTGTGCGATCAGCCTCTGAACAGTTTCATCTAAATTTCGGAAATTAAATATATTCAGTCAATGTACGTGTTGCAGCTCGTGTTGAGCTCGTTTTTGGGTATCTACGACTTGTTAACAGGTAGTTGGCGGCGGACGGATGAAATCCTCTCTGTGTATTAATATATTTGATATTTCAGTGGCATTAAGGAGGGAGACATAAATAGCCTATGCGTGGCAGGGCCGAGCGCTGGTTTGATGCTTCATGTGTAGGCCTCTGCGGCCTGTGCTCCTGTGTGTTGCAGCCACCCTTTATTCCCTCTGCTGGCTCTGGTGTTCGAAAAGTGCGAGCTGGCGACCTGCACGCCCCGAGAGCCCGGTGTGGCGGGAGGAGACGTCTGCTCCTCAGATTCCTTCAACGAAGACATCGCCGTGTTCGCAAAGCAGGTAGAACACACAAGCGAGAAACCAAGTGTCACCACGGCGCTCAGCACACAGCACTCTGCATGTCACCGTGATGGAGGGAACTCCTGAAAAGTGGAAATGGAATCAGGTCCACAGCATTTACTCACGCACTCGGTTTCCTTTTGCTCTGCAGATCCGCGCAGAGAAACCTTTGTTCTCGTCTAACCCAGAGCTGGATAACCTGGTGAGCTCACCTTTCATTCTCTGCTGTCCACGCGCAGTAGGGCGTTACAGACGTGTCCGCCCGCGTCATAGCTGATGGTCGGCTATCACGTTATGAATTATTATTATTATTATTATTATTATTATTATTATTATTATTATTGTTATTATTATTGGGTGGGTGCTAATATTTTGAGGTTATAAAAAACAACCACAACGACAGCATCAACAAAAAAACTGTTTGTGATTTTTAGATGATTCAAGCCATTCAAGTCCTCCGGTTTCATCTGCTGGAATTAGAAAAGGTAAAGATTCATTCTCACGTGGCTCAGTGAAAACAGGTTTTTAATCCAGTATTTCAGTCTCGTGGTGTTCGCTAAATGAGAGCTTGGCCTCGGCAGGTCCATGAGCTCTGTGATAACTTCTGCCACCGCTACATCAGCTGCCTGAAAGGAAAGATGCCCATCGATCTGGTCATCGAGGAGAGAGACGTCTGCAAGTCGGACTTTGACGACCTTTCAGGATCCTCCACTAATCTCGCAGATCATGTGAGTCACTGTGTGGAAACCTTTTTTTGGTCGTTATTTAATTATTCTATATTTTGTTATAGATAGATATATATGTATATATATATATTTTCATTGTTCGTTATTGTTATGATCTCTTTAAATACATATATAGATCATAAAAATTATGAAAAACTGGAAATAAACGAAGCCTGTAACAGGTGCTGTTAAGGCAGCCTGACACATTGCGGTTCTATGGAAATGCTTGAAAGAAAGGAGGAGAGGCTGCAGATCAGTGACGGTGCTAGGCTGCAGGCGGCTTTGAACAGAAACGTTAGAGCGCAGGGCCTGTGTCAGGCTGCAGCCCTGCTGTGTGCCTCACACAGGACTTACTATTTTTGTTCATTCACTGAGAAATTTTTGAACTAATGTAGAGTTACATATAGCACGAGGATCTTAAAATGATGATGATTGAAGTTTTGACACAAAGCAATTGCACTGGTACAGTGTAGAATTAGAATGTAGAATTCCTGGGTTTACTAATGTTCCATTGTGGCGTTCATAGTTGCTGCAGATCAGATAAAAAAATAAATCTGAAATTGATGAATATTTATTTAAATAGATAAATAAAAGTATAAATCTTTCAAATGAATAATTTCAGTAAATATACAGATGCTCTTGAGAAATGACGCTCATCACAGTCAAGGAGGATAATGGTTAAATTGTGGTACAGCATGTCGTCCAACATCAGCTTTAGTGTGTCTTTTCTCTTTGGCTTTACTGGCTACATTTGTGTCAGAATCTCATTCTAATTTAATTCAATCTTAACCTTTTCAAATGTTCAAGATTTTTAAGGAAAACTGTTAAACTGTGCTCATATTTAAGCACTGAGTGAGGGAAGAGACACACTCTCCAGAGTTCTGAGTGAGAATCAGTGCAGAGGAGCACTGAAACTGATGTGGACTCTCATTTGTCAGCAGTCTATATGCTATATGCATTATTTTGTCTATTTAGTTATTGTTTGGTAAATGATTTATTTGTTCATAAAATAATTGCATTAGGACATCCGGGAAATAGATATTTGTTGTCGTGTATGGTTCTGTTGACGCTGCTTCAGTGATGTCAAACCTTCAGCATGAGCAACGACGCTGCTAAACTGAACATTTAGAGTCAAATGAAATGAAATGAGATGATCTGAATGAAAACAGGAAATTTCTACTCATTCAGTAGTTTGCACATGAATGCATGCAGCTGTGTCATCCTAAAATGAACCCCAGTCCAAAAGTTGCGTCTCTAAAATGCACCGTCTTATATTTAATGCAACCGTTTCCAATATTCAAGTGTGAGGAAGCATTTTGTTTTTACCGAACGATATATGGACCTCAACTCAGTTTTATGTTCCAAGAACCTGAAGGACATGTGTTTATTAGCTGCCACTGCACAACTGACAAGTGAATATGGTGTTGTAATATCCCAATACTTATTTACAGCGCGTGCTGGGTTGGAGAAGACAAAGCCTGTATACTTTTTCATAAGTGCCTCATGTGCTCTGCAGTTGGTCAGTAGTATAAATGATGGATGTAGCAGGACAGGACAGTGTGAGACACAGAGAGACTGTACAAGACTGTTTTTTCCTGTGTGAATGAACACAACACTATATACTAGGCTCCGTTCCTGCTACCAGATGTTCTTCATTAGCTTGATGAACATGAAAACACATGTCACCTCTTTTGAGTAGCTGTGTGTACCAAGGAGTTGTAATTATTGGATGGCTGGGTATGAAAAGAGGCTCCAGCATTGAGAGCCTTATTCACACTGTGCTATTATCCCAGTGCTTCTTCTTGTCATCTGCTGAGCTCTTCATCTGATCACCATTTGCCAAACAGCTGACGCAGAGAGTGAAGAGGGTTTAGGCTAAAGTGTGAGTGGCAGGCCAGTGAGCCCAATAAATGCAGGTTTCTCTCCAACTCTGGTCACAGAAACAGTCGGGACACGGCAGGATCCACATGCTGCAGGGTTACTAAACTGTTGCTGTTGTTCTTTCTGCTCATATAGTCAAACCTTCCTCATGGACAAACTGGTATTGTCACATTGCTTGTCTTTGTGCCTTTGCTTAACTGCATAATGGAACTCATACTGGACCTTAATTGCTTTTCTCTTTACCCTCCTCTTTCTTCCCTGCTTCATTTCCTTGTACCTCTCCATGACCTCTCAGAACCCAGCGTCCTGGAGAGACATGGATGATTCTCATTCCACTCCTTCAGTGGGTACTCCAGGACCATCCAGTGGGGGACACGTTTCCCAGAGTGGAGACAACACCAGCGAACTTGGTAAGAGCGCCTTCAGGCCTTCATATCAAAGGTTTGACTTTGTTGTGACCTCACTCTTATCCATGGGCCCAGCTGATTGGTGAATTAGGGGGAGCATTTCAAGAAAGAAACACAGAAAACCGGGAGTCATATTCTATATAAAAGGATATAACTGTTAAGGATTTGAGTAAAAGTCACACGGCCACAAGCATCCTCACATGCTCTGGCTGTGGACCTTATGGGTACCAATATTTAGGTATGCGGGCATATCACTTAGCAATTTGTGGGTCTTTTTAATGTCCAGTTTAATCAAGAAATCAAAGTCTGACCATGTTTATATCAACAAAATGATGACTTGATAATTCTTCCAGAACTGGTTTCTGTCACAGTAAGTTTTCAAACATTATTTAGACCCATAAATTGTTCCTGTTTAGAATATAACTATTAAGCATTTGTGAGAATGGCAATAATGGTTTTGTTCTGGTTTGGTCTGCTTTCTCTGTTTAACAAACATACACAGAATATATTTTATGCGTCCTTTACACTTTTTAAAGGATACATTTTCAAGAAATAATATTGCTTGTTTGCACATCGATACCTCTGTATTCTGTTACACTTTTTCATTATTTTTCATTATGATATGCTGGTTGTCACTTGCGTCAGTTGCAGTTGATTAAGAAACCTGAGTTCACTGCTATTATTGTCTGCTTCTGTCTCCCCGTGCTTGTGTCCAGCCCCGCTCTATCTTGTGTCACTCTGTGTCCTGCCTGTGGTTTCTGTTTGGAGGCTGTAACTGATTTATGACTTGGGAAACTTAGATTTGATTATAAGAACATTGGAAAGTGAAGAGGACTCTTGCTTTGATTATACACACAGCAGTTTATGATCTACACTTCTACAATTCAACTTAGATGCAGTAAGAGAACGGCATGTATGTTTTGGTAAATCTTAATTGACACTTTAATGATCCAGACATTGGGTGCGGAGGTGAGCTGAGGAAGGCCATAGTCTAAATAGCCTTATGAATAGTTTCTTTCCTTTTGGCTGTTGTTTAAACAACAGCAGGGGAAACCCAAGGTCCACGCCCTTTGACCTGGTAGAGAATGGATAGTGGATGGGGGTGCAGAATGCCCCTTCATAGAGATGAAAGGACAGACTGTTTTCTGTATAAGGAAGAAAAGAAAAGATCCTGCTTAAAGGATGGAACAAAATCATACTAAACTCACTCAGAGCAGGCGGATGATCTTCATTGAGTTATAATATTGTGGTTATATGGGAATCAGTCCAGTCCAGTAAAGAATGATTAATGTTGTGAATTGAGTATTTGGTGTTTGGCAACACAAACCTTGCAAGAGCTTCTATTTTCTCACTGTAGAACTTAGTGTTGCGTATACTTTTAATCCCCCGGTTTCTGTCTTTGCCTATATCACCTCCAAATCTCCTCATTGTTAACTTTTTCTTTGCAGTAGTTTTACATTTGAAACGCAGAAGGGTGTGGTTTGTAATATACATCGAAAATTAGTGGTTCTGTTTTCTTTTTGCAAGTCGGTGATCCTAACCAAATCACCAGATGCACTATTTAAGCTCAGTAGCAGCACTTGGCATCAGTGCAGAAGTTGTAGCTGTAGTAGAGGGGAAAAAGGAGAGTGTGAATGGATGGATCGATATTTCTTAGCATTTAACTAAGATCACAGGTATTCCACATGCTTCATCAAGGGCTTTGAAGCAAAGTAAACATACAGAACAGTGTGGAAAGAAGCAACTGGGGAAATATCAGCACCACTTAATCTTATTTATTCATTTTTGTAACTTTTGAGAATGCTGCCATGCTGCCACTATTTACATAATTTTTCTGTAAACGAGCACGGGGGAGAAATGTCATGATCAAAATTTATATATAATTTAATTTTCTGTAACAGTTTCTGAATGTTGTTAGACAGCAAATTTCATATTATGTCATCATAAGCTTGTTCTGCACAGGAGTTTTTAACGATGGCTTTGCTGACATTTTTGTCCAAGATGTCAATCAATCGGTCACCGCTGTTCATTATTGATTATTGGTTCATATATACATCAGTATATAAATCAGTCAGAGTTTGACTACAGAAGAAATGAGATCAAACATAGTTTCAACAACAGTGACATTTGTTCAGAAGCACACATGGTGAAAGAGACTCTAAAAATTATTTAAAAACATTCCTAACAGGAAGTGATTATGGTAGCGTCATCATTAGCCAAGCTTCTGTGGTCTGATGAAACCCACAGAAAAAAGAAATCCACTGTGACTGGGGAATACTGACGTGGTTTGGTGGTACTGGTAGCCTCGCACATGACTGCCTGCTCCTCTGTAACCTCCCACTCTGTGGTCATTGCCTTGTAAGCTGTGTGATATGGAGAGAAGGCTGTGTTTGATAGCTCAACCGCTTGGGTTGACCACAGCTAAAAGGACTGTGCTCTCCTAGGAGTGTGGAGGGGGAGAAGGTGTCCATTCAAATAAAACAAAAGGCAGTAGGAGAAGCTAGAAAATCTCCTCACTCTTGCTGAGAAGTGGAATGTGAGGAACAGGATGTGTTGTACTTTTTGAGGTGCTGATATGTTAGTGACACCTCCCTTCAGCATCTGTCTTTCCTAGAAGTTATTTCTTTTCAAAAAGATCACATTTTTGTATTTTATTGTCTGTAAGTGTGCATGTTTTACTTCAGTTTGCACAGACCACTTACAAAAATGTTATTCAAAATTTTTGTTGTAATTAGCTTGTGGTCACATGTGAAATTATGCTCTAACTGGTCAGGAGCCACATGTTCACATAGACACAAACAGTGTGTGCATTTTTGCAAAACGGATTTTGAGACTATAATGGCTGAAATAAAGTGTATGTCTGTCACTGGATTTTGCAGTTTTCAATCCTGTGGAGAAGCGATTTTTATTTTTGCTAACCCGTTAAAACAAAACAGCGGATGATGAGAGCAGAATTTATAGTTATACTATAGTTACTGCAAACACACTCATCCTCTGTAAATCCTGCTTATCTTAAAGCGTCTCTGTACCTCAATCATGAAAACATGATTTTTCACCTATGATATCATGAATCACTCGAAAAGTGGATTCATATATATAGATACAGAGATAGATATAGAGAGAGATCTCTCTCTCTCTCTCTCTCTCTCTCTCTCTCTCTCTCTCTCTCTCTCTCTCTCTCTCTCTCTCTCTCTCTCTCTCTCTCTCTCTCTCTCTCTCTCTCTCTCTCTCTCTCGATAGATATATAGATATGGAAAGAAAGAATAAATAGCTCTCACTGCCACATGGTGCTGCTACCATGAAAGCTGCCGTCAAACAGATGCTCCTCCCTACTAGAGTTTCTAACTATCATGTGTTCACTTTTTATGTTGGAAGTCTTCCCGGCTGCTCTATTCTATGCTCTGTCTCATGTGTAATAATGGGAGGAGTCTTGGGGTGTCAGTAATGATGAATCAGGGCCCTGCTGAGCTCATTAGGTAGCCCATGCTGGCTTTGCATCAGTGATGCTGCTGGGGGGTGCGACAATCAGTTCTGCTAGCTGTTTCTCACTTACCAACATGTCCAGCAGGGAGATTAATATAAAACCATTTAAATATCTAGATTTTATTTTTTGGTTTGGTTTTTTTCTAAAAACATTTCACTGCTTTTTTTTTTTAATTATTATTTTCCTTTAAACATATAATAGATATCACATTTACTGTGGGTCACGCCATTTATGTACCAGACCAGATGAGCAGCCAAAAGGCTGACTGACTGTTTGGTTTTCAGAGTCGTCAGTAGAACCAGATCTATCCATCGAGTAAGCTGAGGGGGTAGAAAAAAAAAAAAAAAAGGAAGACTTGTGTTGATATCTCAGGATGCTATTTTTGTGTGTGTTTTTCTTCACCCTGGGGCAATACTCCAGTCATCCCTGCGGTATTGCCATCTTCCCCCCTCCTTGTACCCCCTCGTGTGTCACGCGTGCAGACACTGGAAGGCAGACTTAACTAGGGAGGGGGAGTAGAGATGAAAAAGGGTGGGAGCAGAGGGGCATGGGAGACTTGCACGGGCATATGACTTTGAGACTGCACTGTCACACACTGGTTAGATTGGCTGAGTTGCCGGAGAACAGTCAGAAGCGATTAGTGTAGCAGAGGATATGCCCTGCGGCTTTTCCCTCTCTGGAGCAGAAGAAAGGAGAGGAGAGGAGAGGACCAGACCAGTGATGAGGATGAGGGGTGGAGAGGGAACAGTGTGCTTCCCTTTGATACAATTAAGCTGAGCAAGACCTTTTCTTTCTGTCTTTCGTACACAGCTATTATTTTAGTGGAGATTTGAATATTCTTTGGGTTCAGTTTCTCCAGCCACTATATGCCAGTGTAGGTGTGTATGTACGTAATTAGAATGATTAGGTCAGTCTGAATCTAATGTGTTCGTGTTACATTCTTCAAAAGTTGAAGTAAGAATACAATTTTATGCTGGTTAATTGTCGTCATGTTGAAGTTAGCAGTGACAGCAGCTGGACAAACAAACAGGAAGACAGCAGCAGGGGATGGAAGCAGCAGGAACGCTATCCAGTCTGTGACTTACAGCTGGTGGACACCATCCGTAAAACTCCCACAGCCCCTGGAGCCTGACCCTGGAACAGGGCTTTTTAGTGTCAATATTCATTAGCTGAAATATTTATGCATGAATATGGCTCATATAGGTACATTTGATTGATGCATCTCTAAAAACAAAAAGACATACTAGGGCATTTCTTAAGAAAAGTAGGGTTCCTGTCTCGCCTCAGGGGAGGAGTCTCTCAGATGCATTATTCACATACCCTCCAGGCAGGCTTTCAAGGCTTCTCTGCCCCGAGGGCAAGAAAAATAACCACCACTGTTAAAAGTAAATCATCTCGCATGATGCACAATTAATGTCAGAGAAGGAGAGAGACCAGAGTGCCCCTTGTGTTGCAAGTTGGAGTGAGTTAGCTTGTGGGAGCGGAAATCTCAGCTTAAAGGAAGCCTCCTGCTTTGACCCGCGCCAGCTTCCTGCTGAAATCAAACAGAGGTGCTGCTAATAGCAGGATCCAGAGCAGGGATGATGCTGTGATGCAGACAGCCTGACACTTGTATTGTTGCTGAAGGAAGAGGGTGGGGGAGGGTGTGTGTTGGATGGTCATACTGAAATGCAAGGTGAAAGATTCACGCTCTAACAACCCATCCACCCACACCCCCTCGTTCTGCCTTAGTCGCCCATATGGACACATCGCTGTGACTTTAAACATGGGTTCATACTTCATTTACAAACTAGGCTTTCTGTTTTTGTTTGTCCCCACTTTTACTTCAGTCCTGCTTCAGAGGTCACATACACATAAGAGTATGTAGAACACAGTCTGACTGCATTTTGAACATTCATTATCTCATGTCAGCCGCACAGCTCCTGCAGTCATTACCTCATGTCAAAGCCGTGGCTCACATTGAATTAATAACTCTTGGTTTTACTAAGCTCCTACGCTACAAACTCCTCTTCATTATCCAGTGGCCGGGAAGTAAAGCAGAGGTGAGACAAAGAAATTTGTACTGCCGTGCCATAAAGGAGAACGTGGCTGTATAGAGAGATCGGGTCACGTTAAAGCTTCCTTATAATATGACTCCTTTTGTTTCTGATTGCAGGTGACGGCCTTGACAACAGCTTGGCATCACCAGGCACAGGAGATGAGGATGACCAAGACAAGAAGAGACAGAAGAAACGAGGCATCTTCCCCAAAGTGGCGACAAACATAATGAGAGCGTGGCTATTCCAGCACCTTACAGTAAGGGAACAGAGCCTCATTCAGACAATCCATGTCTAGCTGTGGCTTTTATACAACTGCAACATTTTCTCATCTTCTCTGTAATAGAAACCCTACAATGTGCACGAGGACAGAATGTAATGTCGTCCAGCTAAGGCCGCATCATCAGGCAAAAGTTGTTTGAAATGAGTCCTCTCTGTTTTTCTGTGTTTTCCAAATGCATCTTGAAACCATGTTCATCTTTGTTCCATTGCAAGAGAACGGAGCAAAGAGGAACTTGTGACTAAAGGTCCCTTTTTTGAAATAGCAGTCCAGGCATTTTCTTCAGAAATCAACATCAGAAGCCTTCCACTCAAAAGAAGCTGAGCTCTGTAGAGATGTTGAGCACATCCAACAAGGACAGCATCACCTTTTATCCAATGATCACAGCCTCCTCACCTTTTCTACCTCTTATACTCTTAGATGTGCTGTAACCCCTCACTTGTTTAGTTTGTAAAAGGCCCACACAGGTCCTGGACTTGGAGTAATCCCTTCCTTTGCAAAGCCCACCTTTAGATTCTGTAGATAAAAAGAAGGATAGTTGAATTATCCCCTCTGTGTTCCCATCTCCTTTCAGGCCTAATTTGTTAAGCACAAGTATTTGCCATGGCAGGATGTGTCTATGAAAAGTGTGCAAGGGGACTTTGGCCCCTCAAAGGCCTTTTGCAACACCCAACTGCTCAAGCATTCATCAGTTGTTGAGGGTGTGAAAGGAGCGGGATTATGTTTTGTCAGACATTACCGTGTGAGGCCTGTGGTTAGATGTCTGTGGGGGCAGTGGGGATGTTTCTATCCATCAGTAGCTGTCCCCTCCTGCTTTTGTCATCTCTTCTTAAAGCTCTTAAAGGTTTTGTGAGAGTGCTGTATAAAAAGCAGCAGTGCAAGGATTTAATTCATTAGATTATCCGTTACCTGCTTATTAGCAGAACGATATCTATTGGTTTCCATGCAAACCTTTATCTCTCTACATTCAAAGATTGGTGTCAGAGTTTGAAGAGCAAACTTTCATAAGTGTTCATAAGTGTCAGCTGAAATCAGTTGTTCTCTCACCTTGCATTTAAGCACTTGTTTGCATGTAACACCCATTAATGGGGTTACATGGAGGTAGAGCAGGAAGGCTGGTGGTTCGATCCCCGTCTGCTCCAGTTTGCATGCCAAAGTTTCTAAACCCAAGTTGCTCCATCAGAGTGTAAATGTGTGAATGACTTTCAGTACTGAGTAGAAAGGTGCTGTATAAAAAAAACATTCTGTTTACTGTTTACTAATCATTTACAGCATCTTTCTTGGAGTGAACTTCAAAGACAAACGTCACTGGCAGTGTGGCCATTTGTACTGAAAAAAAGCTGAGAAAATGAGTTAAGTTATCTAACAATGAATCCAAAACAATATTATCTAAAGTACATTATGTTACTTCTTTCAGAGTATTTTAAATGCTACTCTTCTGTCAGCTGAGAGCTAGGAGGGGGCAAAAAGCATCCTCAGTACATAGACTGTGTGTGTGTTTTATTACAAGTGTGTGACTATCCACCATCACACACTTGATTTCACAAAGCTTACTGCATTTTCCCCTCTGGTTATTTAAATTGGTGTCTTTCTTCCTCTCTGTGCATCTCTCGTGATATTTGGAGGCCTACTGTACAAATGCTTGCATGTGTGTATTTGTATGTATATGGTTGTGTTTAAGCTTGTAAGTATATGAGTGTGTCTTTGTGTACGTCTGAGAATGTAAATGTAATAATATACAGTGGTGTGAAAAAGTGTTTGCCCCCTTTCTGATTTGATAGATATACCTTTATTAATCCCACAAGGGGAAATTTCATGTTTCATGATTTCCTGTTAATATTTTGTGTATGTTTGTGTTTGATGACCTAAAAGTATTTAAGTGTGACAAACGTACAAACAAAAAATAGGAAATCAGCATGTGTGTGTGTGTGTTTGCACTGACTTTCCCTGAAAAGTAATTTAAAGCTCATCCTTCAATGATGACTGTGGGAGATGGCCTGACAACAGCAGAATGGAGGCAGGGTCGTGGGCTGCCATCTGCCACCCTTCTCCCAGAGTCTCACACACATTCAAACACAGTCTGCAAAGGGACTGGGGCCAGAGGAAAAGAGGTTGAATCAAGGCAGGGAGGGTTGGGGAGTGGCCTAGCCTTACTGGGTCCCATTGGGTCCCATTGGATGGCTACCATTGTATACCATCCAATAATTTTATATACCACCCGGTTAATGCTAAATACTGTGGCACAAAGCCACATGCTTTAGTGTAAAATGTTTGGGGTGCTAAAACAGGTCCAGGTTGTGTGTTTGCAGAGTTGATTTGTGCGTCACTTATCTATTAGTCTATCTTCCTTTTTGCTAATAGCACCCATACCCATCAGAGGAACAGAAAAAGCAGCTAGCACAGGACACAGGTCTCACCATTCTTCAAGTGAACAACTGGTAAGTCGGTGTAAAACCAGATAAGTAAGCATCTTCATTTGATTGACATTTGATTTACATATCTAGTGACTTGATTAGTCTTTGCTTTATGCAGTGCAGGATATACATAACACCTGACTTTTGCTCCTGAAAATGCCCAGCTTACCTATATTTAACACACAAGTAATGCTTATGAGTTAAATACAGGTCATTTTAATACTTAAAATAAGTATTATCATTACTGAATGAAAGGGTGACACGGGATGGTGCAGTGGTTAGCGCTGTCATGCTACAGGTCTGAACCCAAATCAATACATGTTTAGGCTGCGTTACTTTCTCACAGTGACCCAAATTATTTTAATAAGGAAAAAACAGTATTAATCAGGTCCCTGGGGATACACGGAAAGGTTCCAAATTACAATGAAAGTGTTCATAAATACTGACTACTTTAGGTGACAAAACACTTCTTCTTCATTTTTGATAATTACAAGAGGGATGGCATTTTGTGTTTTTTACAGAGAATGCACTTAATTTCTGAGTAAAGTTATCAGAAATCTTTGTGTACTAAAACCACTAGGGAAAAAAAACTAACGGTAATTTATATTCTAAAATAAAGTAGAAAGAAGTACTCTTTCACTTCAGGGTTTTCTTTTTCTTTTTCTTTTTTTGGATCACGTATCTGTTTTCTAGGCTCAAGAATATTGAACTTAACAAAAATATTTAAGCATTTTCATAGTTACTGATCTTTGTTTTCCAGGTTTATCAATGCAAGGAGGAGAATAGTCCAGCCTATGATTGACCAGTCAAACAGAGCAGGTGAAGAAATTCAGTGTTCACTATACTGCTAACAGTTCCCTCCCTTCAGTATGTATTGGGGTCGAAATTTAACCTCAAGTTAACCAATAGTCTTATTTCTCATCTTCTCTCACAGTAAGTCAGGGTACAGCTTACAGTCCAGATGGCCAGCCAATGGGAGGCTTTGTTCTTGATGGGCAGCAGCACATGAATCTTCGACCTGGTGGTGAGTAATCGCTCAAACATTTATTTAAAAAAAAAAAAATCATGACGGACAAAATCAGCATAACAGGTTTCATCTTGTCCTTGTGAGTTTCTATGGTCAAGTAAAGTAAACCTTGTTATTTGTCCTTACCTTAATGAAAATGAGGGCATGATTAAAATGGCTAAATGCAGCGCCAGTGGACAGAAAATAAGAGTATGTGGGTCAAGTGTATTTTTATACATTTCCAGAGAGACATATAAGTAATACTGAACGTAATACAAAAAGGAAGACAGGATAAAGATATAAAGTTACACAAACCAGGTTTTATGTTAGTAAGTGGCAACGAACATAGAGGAACATGTCTATATTATCTATGTCTATAGTCTTCATTGAAAATGCAAAAAAGAACCAAAAGTCAAAAAAGAGGCATATTCAATAAATGCAACATTTGATACAGAGTACCCCACTTTATGAGTGAAACCTACCATTAAACAAGTAAATATAAAAGTAATTATGTTGTATATTTTTACTCAAGAAAGGTTGATGCTGAACTTGGAATGACCTAAAAGTCCTTTATGAATATTTTGAAAAATTCAATTGGTTTCTGTGATACTGTGCAGGACTGTTCTGTCTTGTGTTGGTGGTTTGTAACAGTGTATTTGCTTTACTTGCAGGACCGATGGGTAGCATGGGTATGAATATGGGGATGGATGGGCAGTGGCACTACATGTAAATTCACTCCACTGAGGCAAGCCTGAACAACAGGGTGAAGTAAGAAGTAAAGTCTTTGTCACTTTTCATTTTATTTCATCCCAGAAAAGCAATTTTGAACTCTTGAACTCACTTCTCCTTATCTCTTATTACTTGGTCTTCCACTCTGCTCTTTCAATTTGTTTACAGTCTAACATAGACACAGGAAGGTCTTTTAATTGTCATGGTATTGCCAGAGGTAGATATGTCAGCATGAAATTATGGAATTAGGGATTTTCAGTTATCCTTTTACAAATAGATATGAAATTGAAATAAGAAAAAATGTCAGTATCTTCTTGATAGTTTCACAAATGACATCCTTTTGGGTCAAGTTCATGCATTGCACGAGGCTTTAGGATTGGTGCCGTGTCAGACTCCTTTCTTTTATTAAAACTATTATTTAGATATAAACTATATTTGTAGATTATTTCAGTCCAGATTTAAAACATTCATGGGGTCAGTCAGACCATCTTTCAGAATAAGAACAGTTTTTTTTTTTTTTTCTCAGTAAACAGTCATTGTGGGGGAAACAAATTCACTCCATTTTAAATCTAACTTCAACCACTTTCTCTTTCCCTCTCCACCCCCAACCCACCAGTTTTGTCCTCATTCTCTTCTCCCGCTGCAATCTGATTAAGAATCGGGAAATGCTCCCCCCTCTGTCTCCCCCTCCACCCTCTATCAGCTTCTCACCTCTGCTGACAGTTCTCAAATCAAGACATATCGCCTGCCGGAGGCACCCAACCACAGAGAATTTTATTTAACACCCACTCTCCTCTGCTCAATGAGCCATGCTGTAATGACACTTACCTTGATTAATAGAGCTTTTTATATGTAAATAGGAGCTGCATTTGCTCATTTTTTTTTTAGCAGGGTGATTTTTTGCCAGTGCAGCCCTCTTCCCTGTCTGATAATTCCAGGGCTCTGTTAATGAAGTTCACAAGGCTTCTTTTAAAACATACATCTACATAGAAACATTGAGCGCTCTGAATCAGTGCTATCTGTATATTTCTGTAAGATATTTAATTTAACTATTTCTCCGTGAATGATCACTGACTGCCTAGCTTACCCTGATCTCTGGTGAGTGCATATGCTGATAGTGGCAGTAAATCTCTTCCAGACTGCATCAAGAAAGAGAGCTATGTTTGGAGTAATATGAGGGTTTTTCCACGCACAATAAAGCCTGAACCATAACATTTAGCCATTACAGAACAGATGACTGAATCTACACAATTTTATACTCCTCTGTTGTGCACTCTTTTTTGATTGGTCCGCCATATGCTATGTTATGTACTGCACATGTCAGTTTTAAACTAATAGCAATTTTTGGTTGGATTAAAACAGAAACATTCTTTGAGGTAATATTTGAATTTACAGAATCTGTTTACTTTAAAGTGAGAGTTTGCTACTCAGGTAACAGTTTAGTCATTTAGATGTATTGTCTCACAGCAGACAAAATATTAAAACCCAAAACAAAATAGCTTCAGTTTATTAAAATATTAAGCAAAACAGCTCAACAATGCAAAAATGAAAAAATAAGGGGCTAATTATAGTAGAAAATAGAAAAAAATCAATTCAGTTTTATGTATATAGCGCAAATCACGACAACAGTTGCCTCAAGGACCGTGAGGCAACAAAGTGAAATAATGCAAGAATTCAATCAGCTAAATAATTATATTACAAAATATAATCAAAAATAAACACAAGTATTGTGGTAGGCTTAAATGGGATAGACTCCAACTGTACCAACAAACACGCGCGCACACATTCTCATGACTGTATCAGGTATAACTTCAGTATCTTGCTAAATGACACTTTGACATGTGGATTGCTGTTCCACATGTTCCCCTCAACCTCCTGAGCCACAGCTGTTTATGAAGTGGTGACGATGATTTGTGCTTGTAACAGCAGAGCTGAAACAAATGCTCGATAAAGTGTTCGGCTGCATGTCTAGTCAGTTGTGTAGAGTGCTATCCAAGTCCATTTAATCACAAACTTCATCATAGCCACCAGGGGAATCCAAGCAGTGCATATATTCAGATTGAAATCATTTTGAATTCAAACGACAACAACAAAATAGAGTTCCTTTAGAAATATGGATTCATTCTCACAGTTAGCAGTTCAACAGTGTTACATGAAACACATTAGTCCGCAGTAACGTGTGACATTTCCCTGCACATTTACTCCTTAGTACGAAAGAGGATTAGGGCCACTGGAAGAAAAAAAAGTGGGCACATCCTTTTTTTTTTTTTTTTCTTCTTTTCCAGAATTCTGAGAAAAAAGTCAGAATTCTGAGATTAAAGTCGGAATTCTGATTTTTTTTTTTTTTCTCAGAATTCTGGAAAAGAAGAAGAAGAAAAAAAGAAAAAAGTCAGAATTCTGAGATTAAAGTCGGAATTCTGATTTTTTTTCTCAGAATTCTGGAAAAGAAGAAGAGAGAGGGGAAAAAAAAAAAAAAAAGACGTGCCCACTTTTTTTTTTTTTTTTTTTTTTCCTCTCTCCCAGTGGCCCTAGTCCTCTTCCGTACCTTAGATTATCATCTTGTCTGAGAGAAAAATACCAAAGACAGGTGGGCCTTCTTTCTCACAGTATTTCCTCTGGGTCTTCTAGGACCTATATAGTTCATATTTTGTCTTGTATGTCTGTGAAACACAATTTGATTTCTTCCAGATTTTTAATTTTTTTGCATAGTAGCCGCACCTGAATGTTTCAGATCATTGTTCTGTTGCATAACCCAAGTGTGCTTGAGCTTCAGGGCACAAACTGATCTTTGATGAATTCTGCTCTCTACCAGAAAATCATTGGTCAAGTCAATCAAGTCCTGAAGCAGCAAACTAATCCCAGACCATTACACTACCATATTTGACTGTTGCTATTATGTTCTTTTAATGAGAGGTGTATGCTAGTTTTATGTCAGATGTAATCGGATGCAAATCTTCCAAAAAGTTCAGCTTTTGTCTCATAACGTCACTGAATATTGTCCCAAAAGTTTGGGGGATCGTTAAAATGTCTTTTGGAAAATGTGAGACAAGCCTTTGTCTTTTGTTTGGCCAACAGTGGTTTTTACCTTGGAACTCTCCCAACAGATGCCATTTTAGCCCAGTCACTTTCTTATTGTTCAATCATGAACTCTGACCTTAACTGAGGAAAGTGGGGCCTACAGGTCTTTGGATGTTGTTATAGGTGCTTTTGTGAGTTCTTCGAGACTTGTCAGTCCATCTTGGAGTAATTTTGGTAAGCTGACCACCCCTGGAAAGGTTCACCACTGTTCCAAGATTTTCTATTTATGGATAATAGCTCTCACCATGGTTTGCTAGAGTCCCAGAGCTGTAGAAATTGTTTTGTAACTCTTTTTAGACTGATAGATGTCAGTGTCAGATCTTCTAGCCTGCTTCACTTTGTCAGACAGGTTCTATTTAAATGATTTATTGATCCAGCAGGTCTGTCAGTACTCAACCCTGGTGCAGCTAGTGAAACTTCAGCTTTCCAGAAATTGCTGGTTAATCTTTGTGACAATTATTTCATTAATAAATGAAATAATTCCTTAAAACTGTATTTTTCATTTACTTGAGTATCTATGTGTAACATTAAACTTTGTTTGATGATCTGAAACATGTATGACAAATATGCAAAAGAACAACATTTTTTTCACATTACTTTATTTTATGAATTCACTCCTCTAGCTGACAAAGCCCATCCTCAATTGAAGGCCTTACTTCAATCTTACTAAAAAGCAAAAAACTAAAACAAAACACAAGTAGACTTGTAAAACCTGACAAGACTTGGAAAAGAAAAGTAGCCACTATCCCTCAGGACAATTGAGAGCAAGATAAACTAAGTTTGTCAGGTCATTAAGTGTTGTGGAAATGGAAGCTGCTGTGTTACAAAGCACGCGCCAGAAAACATAAGGCACTGCCTTTACCACCAAACCCTTCGACCGCACAGAGGCTGTAAATCACTTTCATAATAAAAGCTGAAAAGCATCAGTAGCAGTTGTTGTTGTTGTTGTTGTTGTTGTGTTTTTTTTTTTTTTTTTTTTTTTTTTTTTTTCTGGCACTTGTAAAATATGACAGTTTTCTTTGAGATAGATAGCTAGATAGGGAATATTATTTATATATCTATCTATCGTGTGGCTCACTACTACTATTGTGACTACTACTGTGTGAATAGGATGCCTATCAGTGGTTTGGCCTTTCAAAATAAAATTCTCTTGAATGCTAAAAGACAGGACCGAACAAAAGGCACGCTGTGGAAGAGAGCCAGAAATAAGTAATGATTCAAGACAGTATGTGTTTATGCACCTCTCTGAGTGAGAAATGTGACTGAAGAGGAAATACTCAATGCATCATGGAAATCCACCTGCAGCCTACAGCTATTGGAGAAAAATGATCTGAATTTCCGGAGCGGGACCACGCCTCCAAACCCGGCCCTTCCAGTTCTTATCTTATATATGACCCACAAGTTCTACAAGCTGTTCCCCTTTTCGTAAGAACACGGTTTGTTCTCGGTCTTTCGAGAAGGTCTTTAACACAGCTTATCTCACAAGAGTAACATAATTTTACTCACCCTTCCATTTGCTTACAATCGCCCTCTTGTCCGTCACCACATCAGATGAAGAACTACACAGCTCTGCTTCATCGGTTTCCCTCCAGGCAGTCCAAGAAACCCAAAACACTCTGAACGTCATGGCGGTGCTTCAGAGTAACTGAAAGCCGCTGACACCCGCCGTCCCAGGAAACTTTATAGCAGTTTTCTTGCCAGCCAACAATCCGGTCTGCTACGTCGATCCATCCAGTCATTTTCTCTCCACTAGATCCAGTTATGAAGTAACTGCGGCCGCTCGCCACCTCCGTGAAATTCAGCAAGGTCACCCACCAGCAAGTGGTGAGTTAGCCGAAAAGCCAACAGACGCCAGCACCGGACCTAGAAGCCATGCCGTTCCCACGCTTCTGTAAGGTCTCCCGAATATCCTTCCTTTAAGGATTCAGACTAGTTCTTTCTCAGTCTTTCAATTCAACAAACCCTTCCAAAACTGCTTACTGTCACCTTTGTTTCAGAAATTGGCACAGTAGTTATTGCTACCTTATCCAAATTATATTAACCAACCAGGCATCCCCTCTCCATCTTCTACTCTAAGACAAGCTCACGAGCCGTCAAGCCATTACCACAAGTCTCAAAATCCCGGCCTGCGTCACTGTCAGAGCTTCAGTACAGAGTCTAGCCACAACGCTACCCGATCGAGAGTTCCCCTCATTCATCTATCAAGGTCTTTTGTTGTCCGAAATTTGCTTTGATCTCTTCTCCCGCCATTCCTTCCAGATTTTTTGAGCTCATCCGCTCCACTCTATGGAATCCTCAACAACCTTATTGAGGCCATGGGCTGCTTATCTGTGCTATGCCTACCAGTGATGTTACTGCAAAGGTCTTTGACCTTCATAATGCACAGTTATTACTGCTTCTACAAGATGCCTTCATTGGGGATTTGCCAGGTCCAGGAGCCACCACCAGTCCCCTCCAAGGCCTTCCCCAAACGGCAGCTCAATTCATGTTTAAGCCATCGACCTTTATCTACTAAAAAAACACGCTGTCAAAAATGAGGATGTGGGCCTAGCAGTGAATTGTAGCATAACTAAGGGAGGATTCAGGGTCACCTAATCCATCCCTAACTATATTCTTTAGCAAAAAGGAGTGTTTTAAGCCTAATCTTAAAAGTTGTGGTATCTGTGTCACATCTGCTGAGGCCTACGAAAACAAACAAAAGTGATGGAAGAATGAGATAGAACTGACAAAAACCTAAACTGGGAGAAGCTAAACACAAAAGCACGAGATGCATAGAAAAACAATACAAGAACCTAAAAGATGAAACCTGGGTCTTAGGGAAACATGAGGATGGACAAGCAGATGGACCAACAACAGACAGGGGAGAACAGAGGACTAAATACACACTGATAATGAGGGGATGGGAAACAGGAGGGAAACACAGCTGTGGCTTATCAGAAGCAACGGGACAGGGAGGAAGCAAAACTGAACACGCTAAACACAAGAAGAGGGACTATCATAATAAACAGGAAACATGCTGAGACACTGGAACTGGAACACTGGAACTGGGGAAGAGAACATAATTAACTTGACATGATACATGGACCACAGAGGAGTAGCAAAACCTAAGACCTAGAAACCACAAAATATAAGAAGAGAATAACTAAAGAAGAAAGAAATACAAATGACTAAACCATGAAAAACACAAAATCCAAGAATATTCAAAAACCAGAATCCAAACTGGAAGCTGGTTCTATAGAAGAGGGGCCTGAAAACTGAAAGCTCTGCCTCCCATTCTACTTTTAAATACTCTAGGAATCACAAATAAGCCTGCAGTCGGAGTGCTCTAATGGGGTGATATGGTACAGTAACGTCAATAGAATAAGATGGGACCTGATTATTGTATGTGAGGAGCAGGATTTTGAATTCAATTCTGGATTTAACAGGGAGCCAATGAAGGGAAGCCAATATTGGAGAAATATGCTCTCTCTTTCTAGTCCCTGTCAGTACTCTTGCTGCAGCATTTTGGATTAACTGAAGGCTTTTCAGGGAGTTTTTAGGACATCCTGATAATAATGAATTACAGTAGTCCAGCCTAGAAGTAATAAATGCATGAACTAGTTTTTCAGTGTCACTCTGAGACAGGATATTTCTAATTTCTAATTATGTACAGCTACTTTCAGTACCAATGTTACATCTGTGAGATGATTATGAGTAACTTTTCCTCTAATGGTTAAAATTTTATTTGTGAAGAAGTTCATGAAGTCATTACTAGTTAACGTTAAAGGAATAGTTGGCTCAACAGTGCTCTTACTTTTTGTCAGCCTGGCTACAGTGCCAAAGAGAAACCTAGGGCTGTTCTTATTTTCTTCAATCAGTGATGAGTAGTAAGATGTTCTAGCTTTACAGAGGGCTTTCTTATAAAGCAACAAACTATTTCTCTAGGCTAAATGATGGTCTTCTAAATTTGTGATATGCCATTTCCTCTAGAGCTTACGAGTTATCTGCTTTATGATGTGTGTTTGAAAATTATACCAGGGAGTGAAGTAATTTTTGATTTGAGGCTCTGTTTCACAGAAGCTACAGTATCCAGAGTCATACGTAGTGATGAGGTAAAATTATCAACAAGAGAATCGTCCTCTTTTGGAGTAGTGTTCAGGTAGCTGCTCTGCTCTGTGTTGGTACAGGGCATTGAAGTTGATAACAGAGATTGAATTATATCCTTAAACTTAGTTATAGCACATTCAGGAAGACATCTACTGTGATGAAGTCTACTCGCTACTGCTGTGTAATCTATCATTGTAAATGTTATTAGGATATGATCAGACAAGAGAGGGCTTTCAGGAAATGCTGTTAAATGTTCAGTTTCTATGCCATATTTTAGGGCAAGAGCTAGATTAAAGTGGTTTTTCAGAGACAGGACATGTTGTGAGTCAGTGGGTCAGAGCAGCTGTGGACTCATCTCCTTTCTTTGTGTCCAGGCCTTCATGGTTGGCTCAGGGATCTCCTTCTGGCTGCAAAGATCAGTCGACAAGTCACACTTCTGACCGTACATCTACCTGACAGTACCACTCCCACGTCCTGCGTGCGCCTGTGGAGGATCACCACGGAAACGTGTCATCAACTCAGCCCACAGATTTTCGATGTGAGCTGAGGAGCTTTGCGTCTGCACAGGAAATTAGAAGAGCAATGACTATAGAGAGGAAGAACCAAACATCTCCTCAGTTTCATTTTAAATTATTTATTTATTTTTCTACAAAGACAGACCTCTTTGTTTTTCCTGCCCACCCTCCCCTCCCTAACACACACACCCCTACCTTTTGACCACCTCTTTAAAAAAAAAACAAAAAAAAGAAAAACTGTACAACGAAAACCACACACACACACACACACACACACACACACACACACACACACACACACACACACACACACACACACACACCTTGATGAGAAAAAACCCATATGTTTCTAAAATGATGGGAACTCGATTGTGCTGTAGAGATTTGTGCTCTTTGTTTGGCTCTTTCAGTCCATATTCGCGCTTGTGATCTGTTAGATGTTAGACTGCAGCTCTTCTCACTGACACGTTTTGTAGCCAAGCTAAAAGCAAGATTTTGTAAGAAAACTGTGTGATTGTTTGTTTCTGCATTTCTTTCTTCTGTTTGACATCTCACAGTTTTTAGACTCCTGGATGGAAGGATCTGGATGAGGGAATATGAGTTGATGGTTGTGAGTTGAATTCCTGACAATGTTTAAAATCATTTTGTAGCACCAAATCACGGACAACAAATCTGCACTAAAACAAAATAAAGACTTTACGGAGGAAAGCAAAAACGAGCACGGAGCAGAGCTTTGTGTTTTACTTGAACAGAGGGCCTAAGGAGAAAGCAGCTGAGGCCGCAGCAGCGGTTGGTGGAGCAGGTCACGTAGCTGTGGTTCGATATGAGACAAAATTGCAGTTGTCTCGTATTATTCGATTGATGGCGGCAGAGATGATGGATGGGCGGCTGCAAAATTCAAGAAAATCTGAAACAAGGCGGAAGCTCCAGCTTTCACTTCAATGTAACTACTGTGGCTGCTGCTCTGGGTGTATGTGTGTGTGTGATAACACTCATTATTAGCAGGACAACATCATTAAATTAAGCACATATGGGATAATAAATAAATGCATTAATGCAGCGAACAGCTCGTTTATCACTGGCAGCCTGCACCGATTATCTGCGCTTTGTACTGAAGAGAAGCAAACTCTTAATAAATGCTTAATAAATGCTGAAAAATATTCAATCGATCCATTATTATTATTAGGCCGCTATTATTATTATTATTATTATTATTATTATTATAAGCTATTTGTTGTTGTAGCACTAGTAAAAGACCTACGGCCAATTTCAATTTAAAATACCCCCATACATGTGTTTGAACCGTGGGAGGGAGAACCCGGAGAGACCCACGCAAAACGGGGACAACAAACCCCACACAGAAAGGCCGCAGACTGGATTCAAACCCAGGACCTTCTTGTCGTGATGCGACTATGCTAACCACCAAATAAAGAAGGAAACATATTGTCTTTTAACTGTGGCTTTAATTATCAGTCGCCCCGCCGGTAACAGAGTTACATGTGAAGTGCCAGGCCTCTGTTTCGATCTAATCATATTCCACTGTTCACATTTATATACAGAACACCAAAGCAAGAAAATGAAAAATGGTTTATTTTTAGTATTTACTGTTGTTTAACAATTGACACGTATCGCTTATTTCATCATCTTATTGTATTTCACGGTCTATTTTCCGCGTGTTTAGTTAATATTTTAATACTACCAGAAACGAAAGGTGGAAAACTACATTTAAAGGCCTCACAGTGGCAAATTGTAGCCGACTACAGTGAAAGAAAAAAAGTTTAAAGAATGTCGCAGGAAGCGATTGTGCGTGTTCGTTTCCAGGCCGAGGAGCTCCGTTGTAACGGCCCTAATTCGTGCATCTCCACCGACTATGCTGAACATTAATGCGTTTTGAAGGCTGTCGGAAACGAAGGCAAATCTATTTGAAATATGGGTCAGAGCTCGAGCAGAAAGCTGTATCACATGATGCACGAGCTTTGCTTTTTCCTCATAAAAGCAAAGCGCAGAAGCCGTCGAAGAACAGACCTTTAATATTATAGGTTGAAATAACGGCAAACCTACGGAAATCGCAGTGGCTATGAGTTAGATAAATTGCTTACCGTGCATATTGAAGCACTATATAAATGTGGCTTTTAGGTGCTTTGAGCGCAATTATGTTTTCATTTCTATAAAATGGCTAATAAATTCAATTTTATTTATATTGCGCCAAATTACAAGAACAGCTGTCAGGGCGAAACAAAACAATGAAAAAAAATGTCTTTGTATTTTTCTTACTCAGTTGAGGCAACAGTAACAAGAGTCTTTATTTTATTTTTTATTTAAACAACCCTACAATTTTAAAATAGAGGCCTCAACTAAATTGGTGAAATTCTGTTAATGCTAAAACTCCGAATACATAACCAAATAAGAGAAAATCAAATAAAATTCCTGGACTCTCTTAAAACTTCACAGCAAAAGCTATAATCCTTGCTCAAGAGAACCACCTGAAACACTAAGTGTTGGGGCTTTAGAATCCTTATATTTGTGGGAGGTATTTCTCAAAGCACTGTTGGTGTACATTCAAGTCAAGAAACATATTGTATTTCTGGGATTAACACCTCTACAAACACTTATGACATAATTAGCACCATTCCAGCTTGTCACATTGACATGGCAGATGTCTGCACTTGTGCTAACACACATTTGATAGTGGTTGTGAGGGTCTGGCAATGTGTCTAGAGGAGGATGATGGTTGGTCAGCTCTAGATGCTGTCATGTTGACCTGCTTCAAATTGTGGGCGACTGCAATTAAATCCTTTTAAGAGATATTGGTTTCTTGCTCAATAGGAGATAGTCTCCCTTACAGACAACTTAGCTGTATTTGATGCATAGGTCAAAGACGTATCCAAACATTGATAAGTGGAAGGATGTATAGATATATCTTGATCTTGCTGGTGTCTTGTACATGTGTATCGGCATGTCAGAAAGATCAGTACCTGCTATATGTCGACTTTAGGCACAAATGAGCCATCAGCAAAGTATGGATATCTTTCTCTTTGCTCTACAGTTTAACAGTCAAAAGAGGCATGATCC
The DNA here is from genome assembly GCF_001858045.2 of Oreochromis niloticus. Lineage (NCBI taxonomy): Eukaryota > Metazoa > Chordata > Actinopteri > Cichliformes > Cichlidae > Oreochromis > Oreochromis niloticus. The sequence goes on along the minus strand of NC_031980.2, from coordinate 28,691,590 downwards.
CACAGACATCAGACTGCATGGCCTTATCCTATCCTATCGTTAAGATAAAATAAAAACCAAAAATGATATGCCATGTAGTGTTAAGAAATTTGTAACATGTCAGTGCACTAATATATGCCAGGCACTAGAATTACCCACAATGGGTAATTCCTCTAGACATTTAACATATATTTTTCCTCAATGTAGGAAAAATATAGGATTAAATGTGATGAACAGTAAATTTTCATAAGATTTTAGAAATTTCATCAGCATTATAAGTTGATCATCTCAGCATTGCAACCTGTGCACCTAAATGACAATTTAATTATTTGGTTGAACATTTTTTTTAGATGGCAAAAATATAAAGCTTTTAAGCATACTTATGAAATCATTCTAGTATTAATTTCATGTAGTAGAAATAAATGTATAATATAAATACCAATAAATGATCAGAAGAGTTTTTATTTCTTTCTAAAAAACAAAACAAGACCAAACAGAGTCCACACACTTCGAGCGTTCCTTTGTTGTTGCTCAACTTCCTGTAAGGAAGCTAATTGATGAGGTCTACCACTTAAAGGCAGATTGACATCCAGTGTATTGTTTGACAATAACAGATCAAAACCAAGTGGTAGAAATCACTGAAACAGGTTAAGTTCATTTCAGTGCATGTTTCAGAAAAATATAGGGACTCAAAATGTGCTCTACCAAATGACTGAGCAGAACATCAAACGGTAACTCCGGGGAAAGTTCATGAGCGCACATATTGTCAGCAGGAGATTGCTAAACACTCTTTACCTTTAATTTCCCTTTTAAAAGAAATGGTGTCATTCATGACATAATACATATTTTCTGACTGAAATACCACAATTATTTACTGCCCACAACTGAGTCACATGCAAAAAACAAACAAACAGAATATTGTAAAACAGTCCATCATCCAGCAGCTATTTCAGAAATTAAAAAAAAAAGAAATCAATCAATATTCTAGTACATGGAAGCTACAATGTTTCATTTCATTAAGGATTTTTCTAATTTCATTCTGATAATCTTGGCCTACTGCTGAAAATTCCTTAACAGTATTTCAAGTTTTGTTACATTACTATTCAAAAAGTATAAATAGCATGTCTATTTCAATACACACAACCAGAATCATGGAAAGACTGCTGCTGACAATTGTCTACTTCCACAAGTCAACTAAGTCACAAAAAGTCAGCAAAGTAACCTGAGCTACAGTATTGCCTCAGCAATGCCATGATGTGATGCCTCCACACCACACTATATTTTATACATTAAAGAGTTATTGAGTTTTGGGTTTACAAATTAACATAATTTTCAAAAGCTGGACATTTCTGTGCTGTAAATACTGTAAATCATTTTTTGAGTCATCTTAGGGATTACTTTAATAATTTGAAATACTGGATTTCTGAGAAATCATCAAAATATAGAAACCTCCTGGAGTCAGGCATGTTGAGGGGGCTCGAGGGATTGTGCCTGAGCCAAAGGGCCCAGTCAGATGCAGCCAGATGTAACATTGGCCCACCCTGTGGGCTCATCACCTGCAGAAGGTGTCATAGAGATCGGGTGCAATGTGGCCAGCACCCAAATGTAGAATCCCTAGAATTCCATTTCTAGCATTGAAAATAGCTTCTGGGACATGGAACGTCACCTTTCTCGTGGAGAAGGAGCCTGAGCTTGTCCGTGCAACAAATAGGTACGGGCAGGCCAAGTGGAGCCTTGGACTAAGCCTTTCAGTTGACCATGAAGCGATTCTGACAAACCATAAGTGATCTAATAGCAAAATGTCTAGCGAGGATGGGGTGCCGTTGACTGAGGATATAGTTATGCAGTGAAAAGAATACTTCAATACCTATGACACTAAGGAAGCAAGGTCTGTGGACAAGGGAACAACTTGACCGTCACAAGGACTGAGGTCACTTAGGCAGTTTAAAAGCTCCTTAGTAGCAGGTCCCCTTGGATGAATGAGATTTGCCCTGAGTACTTTAAGCATCTCGATTGTGTTGGCCTGTCTTGGTTGACATGTCTCTTCAGCATTGGGTGGAAATTTGGGGCGGTGCGTCTCAGGCTGGGATGGTAGCTCCTATTTTTAAGAAAGGGGACCAGAGAGTGTGCTCTAATTACAATGGATCACACTACTTAAGGGAAACTCTTTGCCAGAGTACTGAGCAGGAGAATCCATCCATTAGTCACACTCGGTAGTTTGGACATTGTCTTTAAATTAGCCTAGCTTGCACCTGTACACATAAAAGTGAAAAAGTGAATGAAATGGTCAAAAAACTGGACCTTGTATCCACCACCACATACCAGTGGAATGATGGCACCTGCCTTATTTTAAATAATCCAGACGGTTGTCCTAAACAGTTTATCATAAATACAAAGACATGCGTAATTTAATTAAATGAAGAAAAAAGCAAAGAGAATTAGTCCAAAGAGAACTGAAAACCCCGCATGGTGAGTTTACTGTGGGTTTCAGGGCAAATGATAAGACATAAATACATCGAAAGAAGGTGTTCTGAGAAAAGAGTTGGTGGTGCTGATGACTTGGTCCTTCCTTGAGGTCTCATTTTCTCAATCATGTCTTCATCCTGTCAGCAAGCCCTAGCCACTGTCCTAGATAATCTACTGCTGATGCACTGCACCCATTAGTTAATGCATGCGGTATTTGCGCCAACTCAATCTTTCTTTCTTTGAATCATTTTGGTTTTAGCATACATGTGCTGATGAAAGTGAATGTGGAGTATTAATTTACGCTGCACATTTCTCCCACTTAAAAGGCTACGTCCAGAATGAAAAGAATCAACTTTTTTGGGATTTTCTTACTTGGATGATTGAGCATGCATCAACACAGTGTTAGTTTACGTGTGCTTCTGGGATGTAGTGTGACGGTTTCCATATGGTTTACCTCTTTGATTCTCCTTAAATTTCTCTTGATGTGAATGAATATTTGAATGGGTCGGTGGTTGAGCACGCTTGCTGTGTAAATGTACAATAATTAAAATAAAGTGTGGAGAGAAGACTTTATCCGATTTGTGGTTAATGAGACTAGAAAATGGCTATATAAGTCTATTTAATTTTATGATTTCCAACAGCTATAAACACACATGTACCCAGCATATAGTATAATAGAATATTATAGTAGTATTTTATGCACTGACATAGATGAATATTTAAAAAAGAATAATATAAATCTTAATTATTTAATAAATAGCTTATAGTAAGATGGGGAAGGAGTAATAACAGCAGGAGGAGGAAAGAATGGAAAGTCCGTGATCCCAGCCGATGTCACTCTCCAGTGTCTTGTCAGTGAAAGATATTCTTGCCTAACTCAGACCATCAGTGTCACATTCCCTTAGTTTTATAAAGAAATCAGTATTTTATGTCAGCCAGACCCTTCTTCCCCTGCAGCTCTGTCCACGAGGCTCTGAATATAAATGTTTTCCTACTGATTAGTGTGAGACAGATGAGGATTTGGACAGGCACACTGGACATTAAACTTGCAGCAGTGGCCTTTGCTCTGGAATTAAAGTGACACATGTCGTCCCAGTTTTTTCACCTGACATTTTTGTAGCCACTATTGTCCAGTCTGTTTGACAGTTCCTCACACTATAGTTAACACATCTCTACAACCCCTGACCCCACTGCTCCCAACCACCAACCCAACCCTCCGTCTCCAACTCCTCATGCAGAGAAATTTACTACTAGCTGTATTGTTTACAGACGCAAGAGGTCCATTAAATTCCATTCAGATCATTTACTCTCTATTTGATATCTATTGATCCAAGTAAGCTCCATTTAGGCTGCTGGCATAAAGCAGCAAATTTCTTTACAGATTAAAAAAAAATAAAGTCTTGCAGTTCTGTGTTATGTTCTCCCAAAAACAAAGGATAACCAAAATAAATGCTTTTTAAGAAATGTATGATTCATTAACAAAGAATATAGACTCAGAATACTGAAGTGAGTGAATAATTTGTGAATATTTCCATAAATACATCTATTTAACTTCTGGAGGGTGGAGCTGGATATGACACATTTCTCACTTGTCACACAGGCCAACCTGATATCACATTTGGTACACCTTTATGTTCCTGAATGTGTAAAATGAGAACTACTAATCGGAAGGTTCGCGGTTTGATCCCTGGCTGCTCCAGTCTTCATCCAAGATACTAACCCCAAGTTGCTTTTCAGATGCATCCATTGAAATATGAATGTGGCAAGAGATACATTCAATTTCTATTCAACTTTATTTATACAGCACAAATCACAACAACAGTGTAAGGTAAAGACCCAACAATAATACAAAGAAAACAGAAAACCCCAATCATATGACCCCCTATGACCAAGTGTCATAATGGGAAGGAAAAACTCCCTTTTCACAGGAAGAAACTTCCAGCAGAACCAGGCTCAGGCAGGGGCAGATAGAATAGATACAAAGCATTTAAGTATAGAAAAAATTGTTTGTATGAACTGGTGAATGAGGCATGTTGTATAAAGTGCCCTGAGTGCTTCAGGAGTGTAGATTGACAGATTCATGTAAAACCTGTCCATTTACCATATATCAGTCAAAGGTACATTGCACTCTCACCTCAGTCACTCACCTGTGACTTGTGTGTGAATGTTAGCTAGAAAGTACTTGAGCATAGAAAAAAGTGCTTGTATGAGGCAAGTTGTATAAAGTGCTTTGAGAGTTCAGGTAGAGTAGAAAAGCACTAGTGCATTTAGCAGCTCCAACCTGAGAAACATTTATCTCAGGTCCCGCCCACTTCTGGCCACCAACAGTTATTTTGCAACATAATTCACTTTCTGTGTTCTCTCGTCACCACGTTGCTGTGAATTGCTTCCAGTATGGAAGTGTCTTAAGGGTTAGCCAGTCTATAGAAAGAGGACCACACATTCAAGTGATGACCTCCACATAGACACAAACATGACTTTAGGGACAGATGTGCTGGGCTTTGCTGTACAAGAAGCAGAAAGGGGTGACGAAGGGGACAAGACTGTAAAGTTTCTAAACTCACAGCCAATTTTCTCGATCCTTACATTGCAATAGTGCTCACCACTGTGGCTCCCACAGCAGTGACAGCTGATGACAGCAGCACTGGGGTGGTGTGACAGCATCTGATGTGAAGCGTTTCCAGATCCTCAGTTCTTTTTAAATTAGATTACAGCAACGAGCAGTGCTGCTTGTGTGAGATAGCAATGTGTAGAAACAGCCAGTTTTCCTCAGAGCTTCTCAGGCTTCAATCCAAGTAGTCAAGGGTGGACTCAGTGGAAACAATTTGGCTCCACAATGAATGCTCTTCTTGATGAAATGAATCCTCTTAATGCGAAGTTATCACGGGTGGAAGTGCCTCTGCCCTTTGCCTGCAATGAGACCTAACAGAACCATTTCAAAGAGACCGTACACCATGACCACTTACATCAGATAAATCTCTGGCCGCAGAAATTCTCAACAGTAAAAAAAAAAAAGAAAGAAGAAATTGGTGTTTTTACATACCTCAGTGATTGACCTTGTCACCTGTGCAACCATACTTTGCTTTTGATTGGAATTGAGAATATTTTCTGTTTAAAAACTTAAATTTGTGTATTTAAATTCTTCATTGCTGCATATTTGACTGCGATGAATGATACTGACAGTCATACATATTTATTACTTAAAAGAATTATAAAAAGATCAATCTTTAATTTTGAAAATCTCCTAAAGCATAATTGGCAAAGTTGGTCACAGGCCAATAAGTTTTGTATGAGCATACACTTTCTACATAGGAACTTTCATTTTTTTTCCCTCAGTCATTGGCTATTTGTTCAGTTTATTTTCATTTTTATTCATGACTGATTTCACATCACACTTTTTGCACTGCTCTTGTGGCATTTCCAGTCACTTTAATGAATTCAGTATTATCATAAGTGAGCATGATGACCAAAGCCTTTTCTGTCATTATCACATTGGCATGAATTTTATTTTGGCTGAACTGTGGCTTGTTTGCCTCTGCAGTCCTTTTATAAATGCCCCATTGGACATGCAAGAACTTTCATAGAAAGAGATTCTCATTTGGGAATGCTGACTGGGATATTAACAAGATTTAGAGGTTGGTAACCAAAAATTTGCAGTAGTACGTACAGTACATATATTTTTTAAGAGAACCTAGATTTTTAGACTAAATTTTGAACTTTTGAGTTCAAAGACAAACTAAAGTGAATTTTAAAAGATTAATTAAAATTACATGTCTTTCACCCGAAATGACAAACTACGCTTGAATAGTTAAAGGATGCATGCTGCTTTGGTGGATGACTCATACCAGTGTTATTAATGCATACTATGAATTTTGTGACTGGTTTTCAGATGTGGTAAAGTATAAATACTTTGTTACACTACTTAAGTAGAATTTTCAGGTATCTGTACTTTACTATCTGTACCATTTACATTAGTGAGTCCAAATGGCATAACCAGCTATTCGATTCCATTAATCTCCCTCTCTGATTCTGATAAGATGGTAAGCATTACGTAAATAGAGCTTGGTGAACATAGTAGCTCCTTGCAGTAACTCAAAGGCCGAAGACAAAAGAAGGCAAGGGTACTTGTTCTTTTTCCCGTGATTTTATTCAAACCACAAAAATCGGTACAGGGGCAGAGAGGCTTATCTTTTTTTTTCTATGAAGAAAAAAAAAAAAAAAACCCTGCACCAAGTGGGGACATGGACAGACGAATTATCCCGGCAGCCCAAGAATTGGTAATATAATACTCCATGACTTCCCTCTCCAGTTTAAAGAGACTGTATAGACGGATAGTAGGAAGGGGTGTCCCGGGAAGCAAATCAATGCCACAGTTGTGGGGACGATGAGGCAGGAGAGAGAGCTAGGTCTTTGCTTAACACTTGAGCTAAATCGTGGCAAACTGCAGGTATGGTGGTTAGTTCAGGTGGTTCAGCTGGGTCGAGACGCACGGTGTGGCTGACAGAAGACAATTTTTCTCTTGGTCTGTGGTGTGATATACAATTTCCAATGCAGTATTTACGAAGAGTGCTCGGCTCCCTCCACAGTCTCCTCACAGGGTTCCTGGCAAAACAAGACACAATGATTAGTTAGCTTCTCTCTGAACAATGACAGGTTCACCTTAATGAACCAGCGTTTTACTGACTGAAGCTAAGCCACTCTGTTGAATAGTGAGCTCCTGATGAGGATTATCAACAGCAGGTGAGTTTGATTGTTGACAGGTGTGGTTGGCTCCAGGCCCAGTGTTGCGTGTAAACACAAACACAAGACACACACACACACACACACACACACACACACACACACACACACACTAAGACTAACAAATTCTGAACTTTTAAATGAAGTATTACACAATAAACACACCGAATATACACTGGGTTTAATGAAATCATTACAAAGATGCCAACACATGTGGGAAGGCTACCTGTGAATCTAAGAATGGGTGTGTCACACTGAACAGATTATATATTTGATCTTGTGTGTCTCTTTGATGTTGATTATATTTACTGCAATAAAGCAGCACAATTATTGGAAAAAATAAACTCTTAGAATTATTGCTTATCAGAAAATTCTATCCTGGTCAGTGATATTTCATCACATAAGCATATTTATACACAGCGTGAGAAAACAGTAGTAGTAATTGTGAAGAGAGCTGGATTGATTACATATATTTTGTTCCTGTTCTTTCAAGCATAGCTGGTTAAGAAGTCGATTTACATTATTAAAGAAAATTGTGACTAACAAATTATGAACTTTCAAATTAAATTTTTCACAATAAACAAACTAAATGTATAGTAATTTTACCCAAAACATGATGAAACGGAGAAAAAAAAATCTTTATTGAAACAAATCACAAATCACAGAAACCCTTAAATTATTGATACAGCACAAAAACACAAGTCAGCAGGTGATGAATGAGTGCCCAGAGCTAGGCTCATCCATCTCCTCACCGGTGCACTTGGCAGCACCAATGTGACAGGAACGGTCAAATAACATTTAGCACACTTGGAGCCCTGTGTTTGGGGAGAGATTATTACTGTCACCGCTTTAATGGATTAGCTTGGACCAGCACACATTCAGCCAATGGGGCATGAGGACTACACATTAGCATAGCTATCAGAGGTCCAGCCAGGCAGCAGCAGGTTGTTGATTGACAGATGGAGGTAGCTGCCCAGCAGACATGTAGGCAGTCTAAGACCAAACAGCGAGTAGCCAATTATGTGGGGAGAAACAGGGCCATTCATCATTCAGTTAGACACCTGTCCAGCCACACAAAGAAGATTCAAGAACCACAGCCTGCATCCCTAGACAGAGATGATGCTCATTAGATTGGATTGTAAGAAATAAACCGCATCCAGATTTTGCATTTATAGCTCAAAGCACCTACACAAAATAGTGATAGAAACATGAGGTGTATGCAGTTCTGGTTGCACAGATGATGGAGCAGAATGTTTTTTATTTCAGTTGTCACAGTGAGGGCTCCTAATTCACCACTAATGCTAAAACTGTTTCTGTGAGTGTTTCAGGAGGTGTCTGGATGAAAAGAATCTGTCAGGTTACATTTTGTAAAGATTTTGAAGGAAGACTCAGATGAATACTTTAAATGCTATCAGAAATAGGGGTTAATTATGTACCAGACCACTAAAAGTGACTGGTGTCTCAAACTTTAGCCGGCGTCACATATGACATTTCAGTTTGTTGCCTCTTTCTCCTGCCAGGTCGTTATACCGGTCAATACTTTGACAGAAGTCAAAGTTTATTGACTGAAGTCTCCCTTCCTACCAAACAGAAAAGTTTAAAGACGTCTTATCCAGTGTGTATATTTATGAAATATATGAATACAAATGTAAGTATACCTTGCTGTTCCAGACAAAATGCTAATATCAGCACTAACATTTTCAGACTGACAATAATGATTTTTGCTCAATATGAGACAAATTCCCAGCAAGGTTTCCCAGCATGGTTTCCAGCGCTAAACTATATTGCCAAAGCATTCACCTTCCTGCATTCCCCCGCCCCCCTCAACTTTAAACAATGCAGTCAGAGAAGTCCTGTTCTCCTTGGGTCAAAATGTTGACATTTAATCAAAATTTCTGTCTTGTTATAAACGTTCAGTAATTAATTAATTTAATGTAAAAAAGGGAGTGTAGGATTGTAACTGTTCTCCAGTATAGGTTTTCTCTAGGTTTTCTGGTTTGCTCTCACAGTGCTAGAAATGCTATTTATTTTTTAGTTATTTTTGGATATCACATTCCAGTCATATGACTGAATTCGTCACCTAAAGACAAGTAGCACCTTTTCTCACCGAGAACAAACAGACATGTCTCATGTACCATGTCTCTCCTCCTTCACCAATCACAAACTATAAACCCCCACATAATACTGAAATTAACAAATGCTTGACATTTGCTCCACAACCAATTACTCAGTATCCAAGGCTGAGCACATGTTTAATCAACATTCATATCCCCAAGGGATGGACAGTGACTTCTCTGCTCCACCACCTCAGTCACATTAAGCCCTGTCCCCTGGGTTCTCTTGGCAGGCATCACTGTTACCTTCAACCAGACTCAGCTGGAGATGGTATCATCCCCTCCTCCTCCTTCTAGGTCCCGCTTTGCACATGGTGGTGCCAAACAAACTGCATGGGGGTGGCTGTAACTCAGGAGGTAGAGCAGGTCATCTACTGATCGGAAGGTTGGTGGTTCGATCCCTGGCTCACCCAGTCTGTATGCCAAATATCCTTGGGCAAGATGCATCTATCTGAGTATGAATGTGTGTGAATGGTAGTTAGTAAGCACTTAAAAGCATAGAAGAATGGGTGAATGTGGCATGTTGTATAGAGCGCTTTGAGTACTCCAGGAGGGTAGAAAAGCGCTATATAAGAATCAGTCCATTTACCATGTTGGCTTGGAAGCAAAAGATTGATTCACCTACCAAAAAGGGCTTAAGTGTACTAAGCAACCAGGTCCTTATTTATGACATACAGTCCTACACAAAAGACTGCTGAGGTTATTAATTCTGTTACAAAGATTATAAAGGGCAATGAACAAAAGCATTAGTTACAGCAGCATGAGCCACATCCAAACTAGCATTGTGTGTTTGATCTGGCACCTTTTAGACTGAAACATAAAGTGTGTAAGAGTGCACGAAGGAGCACATAGAATATGCAGAATGTGCAGTCTGAAATAGATAGGAGACTGCAAAATGGTGTCAGGGCAGAATGTAACTAGGTAGTCTGCAGGATTACTATTAGAAACCAAGAGGAAAGTAGACAAATGTACTGGGAGGCTTGGTGTACAGCAAAGACAGAGGTGGCAAATAAAAAAGTCTTATAGGGAGCTGTATGCAAGGTTGGGGATTAAAGGAGAATTGATTGGAATTGAATGACTGGCAGAGCAGGTTAGAAAGATAAATAGACTTTTCTACTCCATTTGAGCACTTAAAGTGCTTTATACAACATGTCTCATTCACCCATTCACAAGTGCTTTCTAATGTTCACACACATTCACGTTCCGATGAACACAAGAGGAGCAAGGTAAATTTAGGATGCAGACTAGAGCAGCCAGGAATCAAAATCAGAATAATCTTTATTTGTTGTGTACACAAGTTGTGCACACAAACAAGGAACTCGGATTCCACTTTGCTCTTTTCATCCAAGAAAAAAAATAGAAACATTTGGTTAAATAAAGTCTTAAAAAACTAAAGAAATGATAAGTGCAAAACTGAGTAGTGTAATGTGCATATGATGGGGTGGGGGGTGGGTGACGGTGGTATCATCCATGAGTTTCCATCCATCTGTGTTTGGGATGTGATGCCCCCTTAGCCTCACCTGCTGCTGCCTGTCCGTCAGGAAGCTGGTAATCCACTAAAAGGTGAAGGCGGGGACAGTAAGCTGTGTTAGCTTTCGGTGGAAGATGTCTGGGATTATGGTGCTAAAGGAAGAGCTGAAGTCCACAAACACTATCCCGGTGTATATCCCAGGTTGGTCGAGGTAATCCGGTATGTTATGGAGTCCCATAGTGGCTCCAGCAGGGGCTCTGTGATGTCCAAAGCGCTTCATGACTACTGACATTAGGGCGACAAGCCTGTAGTCATTTAATCGTGTGATAGTGGACTTCGTTGGGATCAGAATGGTGGTAGAGCGTTTGAAGCAGGAGGGCACTTCACAAAACTGTAGAGATGTGTTAAAGATCCAGGTGAAGATGGTGGGAATTGAATGACTGGCATGACTGGTGGGCCAGCCAATACTTTCAGGCACGAAGGGGACACACCAACAGCCTTCCTGGTCTTCTGTCTCTGGAAGAGCATCCACATCCTCCTCACAGATCTTTAGTGCAGGTAGGGGATCAGATGGGGGGGAGGGTTGCAGGTAGTCTTTTTGTGTAGGTGTGAGGCAAGGGTGAGTAATTCAATTAAATTCTGTTTAAATCAGTTTTATTTATATAGCACCAAATTACAACAACAGTTACCTCAAGGCGATTTATCATATGACCCCCTATGCGCAAGTGCTTTGGCGACAGTAAAACTCCCTTTTAACAGCAAGGAACCTCCAGCAACACCAGGCTCAGAGAGGGGCGGCCATCTGCCGCGACTGGTTGGGGTAAGAGAAGGGTGACAGGATAAAAGACATGCTGTGGAAGACACTCAGAGATTAATAACAAGTATGATTCAATGCAAAGAGGTCTGTTAACACATAGTGAGTAAAGAAGAAACATCCAGTGCATTATGGGAATCCCCCAGCAGTCTACACCTATTGCAGCATGACTAAGGGAGGATTCAGGGTCACAGGATCCAGCCCTAACTATATGCTTTAGCAAAAAGGAAAGTTTGAAGCCTAATCTTAAAAGTAGAGATAGTGTCTGTCTGGGAAATATGCTCTCTCTTTCTAGTCCCTGTCAGTGCTCTTGCTGCAGCATTTTAGATTAAATGAAGGCTTTTCAGGGAGTTTTTAGGACATCCCGATAATAATGAATTACAGTAGTCCAGTCTAGAAGTAAATGCATAAATGCATCAACTAGTTTTTCAGTGTCACTCTGAGACAGGATATTTCTAATTTTTGAGATATTGTACAAATGGAAGAAAGCAGTCCTACATATTTGTTTAATCTGTGTATTGAAGGACATATTCTGGTCAAAAAAACCTCCAAGATTACTAACTGGAGGCCAAGGTAATGACAACCAGAGTGAGCATCTTACTACATACCATATTTTTGAGATTTTTAGGGCTGAGTAAAATAACTTCCATTTTATCTGAATTTAGGAGCCAAAAATTAGAGGCTATCCGGGTCTTTATGGCTTTAAGAAATTCCTGCAGTTTTGCTAATTGGTGTGTGTTATCTGTCTTCATGAATAGATAAACTTGAGTGTCATCTACATAGCAGTGAAAATGCATGCCTTCCACTGATGCTGCCTAAAGGAAGCATGTATAATGTAAACAGAACTGGTCCTAGCACTGAACCCTGTGGAACTCCATGATTAACCTTGGTGTGTGAAGGGGAACCTTAATTTAGATGAACAAATTGGAGTCTTTTAGAGTGATATGAAGAGATAAGAAGAGAAACATAGAGTTGTTCTCATTTTCTCTAATCAGTGATGAATGATGATCTTCTAAATTTGTGACACGCCATTTCCTCTCCAGCTTACGAGTTTTCTACTTTAAGATGCACGTTTGAAAATTATACCAGGGAGTCAAGAACTTCTAATTTTAGGCCTTTTTTTAGGCCTTTTTCATAATGTAAGTATAGCATTATTTCCCAGCACTTCTGACCTTTGTTATTCATGTTTCTAGGTCAGTTCCTTGGTTGATGTTAGTTCCTTTGTGATCCCTGTCTCCCCAATCATGTCTCCGTATCTCTCTGGTCTCCGTGTTCTGTCTCTGTGACTGTCTGCATGCCCTGTCTTGTCTAGTTAATACATGCGTAGTCTGGGTCCGTGTTTTCCCCTTTTGTGTTCCCATGTTCTTCTGTCTTTTGTCCCCAGTCCCACTGTCAAGTTCACTTGTCTCAGTTTGACTCTGCGTGTGTGTGTTAGTGTTATTTCCTGCCTTACTTTGATAGTCTCTTGTCCTGTGTGCATTATTTTTAGTTTTGCTTCCACTGTTTCATCAGATTTAGTTCACCTGGGTTCCCTCTACTTGCTGTCTGTTAGTCAGTGTAAGTTTTTCAGTTACTTTGCTCCAGTGCTGCTTTATATTTTGTTAAATCAGCCTTTTGCCAGCTGTGTTTTCAGTGAAGTCTGCCTGCTGAGTACTGCATTGGCATCCACACACTGCCTGCCACACACATTACAGTATCATCAGATTTGAATAAAACTAAAAGGATCTTATTAGGTAATAGATTATATACTAATATAAAGGCTCAAGTAAGTGAGGTTGATACTGAAACTATGATGTGATGCTATGTGACTGGAAGGATTTGTACACCAAAGCAGGGCTGGATGAAGTTAAAACACAGCATTTTACTGGCAACTGCTGGAATAATAAAAACAATGGTGAGGCAGGGGCACACTGACTGAGAAAGTAGGACTAGTGAAAATGACACAGATAGCCAAGGGTAAAGGAGAAAAGACAAACAACAGACATAAATGAAGAGTTTAAATACACAGGAGGAGATTAGGGCAGAGTGCGCACACCTAGGGAACAGACTGTAAACAGAATACAATAAATGCCAAGGAACCTCTCACCTATGCTAATATACAAAAAAGCCAAATTACAACACAAAAGATCCTCAGAAATACAAGGAATCACAAAACTCATAGTGAAACACAAAAGCCCTTGGTCCAACACTCAGAGACCATGACAGAAAAAGTCAACTACAACAGATTACTTGGTTGGAAAGCACACATTAAATATATTCATTCTATATTATCAAGGTGCATTGAAGTACTAAACAAGGCAAAGCAGTCATTAGATTGTACATCACTCCATATTCTTGATTTGACCTTATTTAAGCTGAGGCAACAACTATAAAAGAACTTTATCTGCCTCACTTGAGTTTCTATATTTTGGATTTTATTTATTTATTTAGTTTATAAGCTACTTAGCTACTAGCTTATAAGCTGATCTTTTAGTTTACCCTTTGTCTCTGAGTCTCAGAGACTTAGAAGAGAAGAGACCTGGTGTTTAATTATCCACATGTAACTGTTTTGCTCTTTGGTGCAGTTGTAGATACAATATTGTTCTTTCGTTGTGCAGCCTGTTGCAGTAATATATAAGTTGTTCCCATTTATTTATTTAAACTTTAGGGAAAAAAAGCTAAATATGGCTAAGTATTTTTGCACCAAAAATGTGATTACTGAAGAAATATCTGAAAACTTGGCATATCTCTGCATGGTGTGCAGTCTGATTCCACGATGTGAGCAAAAAGGGGCAAATTGAGGGCAAAAGAAGAAGTGCCACACGTAAAATTTATCAACAGCAGATAAACATTAACTGAAAGTCATTTTTTGAAGAAATAGGAAAAAGTCCAGCACAAACCTGACTCAGGTGCTGAGACATGCACCAGGCTTTTCAGTTTTTAGTTCAATATACAAATGACCACTGTTGACTTTCATCAGGTTTTATTTACCTGTGTCAGAGAAAATTATCATATCCCATGTATATATATATATGTGTGTACCTGGTATATATGCACGATCTGATATCGTCGTGTTGGTGTTGTTCCCAGATCATCATACTAAATGTTGTTCCAGGATCAACATTGTAGGTGACCAATCAGAATGTTGTGACGTCATACTTTTGCGACTTCGGGAAAAGCCGCCGTAAAACAAAAAACTGTACTTAAGCTGCGAGAAACCACCTCTGTCCACCGATCAACGGACCCTGACCCTAATCCTAACCCTAACCCTAACCCTTTAATAAACGGTAAGCAGAATTGATATTGTCCTTGCAACATTGGAATTTCATAAATGTACGAATGGCTTGGCGCGCAAAAGAATAACGTCACAACAATGTGATTGGTCACTTGCAATGCTGAACCTGGAACAACATTTTCATGATGATCTGGGAACAACACCAACACGACGATATCAGATCATCCGGTATATATATACATATATACCAGGTGTTGCAATGCTACTACGTAAGTAACCCCAGCGGAAGGGGTCACATAAACAGGATGAGGGACCTATGGAATCTTCAATACCCACCATTCACATTGACGGCAAAATGTCTAGTAGCTCGGTGTTCCAACATTCGGAAGAAGGAACTGATCTCACAGCTAGAATTTGTCGAGGTACAACACACATGCTACAGCAGGGGGGAGCAAGGACGACAGATCAGGAGGGATATATCATCATCACCCTATGCGAGATTGGGTACCAAGCCCCAACTGCAATAGAAGAAGGATCGTTGAGTGCGAGAGGAACTGCCCTGAAAGATAGGATCATGGCAAAACTTGAAACCTGGATCCTCCATGGCCGGTTACCAAGACTACGTAAAGTACCCTCAGCACTACGGACGATACCTAACGCCACCATTACCAAGACTAACCAGCTGATCTCACTACGGCAGCAGTGATCAGTGAGATGCTTGGCTACCAGTTGAACAGCCACAAGGAGGAGTACCCTCCATGGAGAAGAAGACTAGAGGCTAAGATCAAGGTAGCACGGAGGGAGGTTAGCCAACTATCAGAGCTGCAGAAAGGTGTGATGAAGAAGGTGCCTAAGAAGTACAGCAAGCTATTCATACCTCGGGCCTTGGAAACTGCCAAGCCCAGCCTCACAGCCTTGGCCAGCTGCTTGAAGAGGTGCACCAGAGAGATAGAAGGCAGGAGAATAAACCAGCTGTTCTCCACAGAACCAGCACTCTCTGTGGCAGGAGAATGTGGCAGGGGTGTGGGCACTCCTCCCCTGGCTCAGCTGCAGGGGAGGGGGTGGTGAGGTGAGCTCAAGGGGCAGTGCCAGGGAGGTTGGTGGGGCAGGTGTGTGGGGTCTGGCAAGAATACCAGAGGCGCAAAACACCAGCTACTGGCAGACCGAGCAGTCAGCCAAGTTTGCAAGACTAGGGTGACCGCCTTGTGCACTGCCTGGATTGACTACAAGAAGGCCTATTAGTCAGTGCCCCACACCTGGATCTTGGAATGCCTAGAACTATACAAGATCAACAGGACCCTAAGAGCCTTCTTTAGGAACTCAAGGATATGGCGTACAGCACTAGAGGCCAACTTCAAGCCCATAGTACAAGTCACCATCAAGTGAGATGATCTGTCCCCACAATGATCTCACTGAGGGGCATGAACCCCCTCAGTGAGATCGTTGACAAGACTGGCTACCGATACAGACTACGGAATGGAGCAGTTGTCAGCCACCTCCTGTACATGGATGACATCAAGCTGTATCCCAAGAGTGAACGAGACATCGATTCACTGATCCACACCACCAGGATATACAGCAATGACATCGGAATGTTATTCAGACTGGAGAAGTGTAGTCAGATGATAACAAAAAGAGGGAAGGTAGTCAGAACTGAGGGGATCGAACTACCAGAAGACAACATTGCAGACACAGAGGACAGCTACAAGTACCTGGGGATCCCACAGGCAAATGGGAACCACGAAGAGGCCACTAGGAAAGCTGCACCCACCAAGTACCTGCAGAGGGTCAGGCAAGTCCTGAGGAGTCAGCTGAACAGCAAGAACAAGATCCGGGCTATCCACACCTACGCCCTGCCCGTGATCAGATACGCTGCTGGGATAATAAGCTGGCCAAAGGAGGAGATAGAAGCCACTGACATCAAGACAAGTAAGCTCCTGACCATGCATGGAAGGTTTCACCCCAAGTCCAGCACCCTGAGGCTGTACACTAAGTGAAAGGAAGGAGGCCAGGGACTAGTGAGTGTCAGTACCAGAGTCCAGGATGAAACAACGAACATCCATGAATACATCAGGAAGACGGTCCCAACCGACCGCCTGCTCAGTGAATACCTCAGGCAGCAGAAACCCAAGAAAGAGGAGGAAGAGGAGGAGCCTATCAGGCATGTGAAGGCTACCACACATTTTGTATGAGCAAACTGTTCTTATTTGTACGGTATATCATATTTTTGTAATTAAATGTGATGGATTTTTTTTCCATTGCCATTGCCACTGCCCCCATTTTTATGGGCAGTGGGCTTAGCACCCTCTATTGACGAGCCGCTACTGGTTTGAACAGGTAAAGATGTGACACCACAGTTCACCAAATAAATGAAAAAGTATAAAACAGTAATATAAAAAAGCATCAGAAGTACAGATAATGTTTTCGGTAGACAAATATAAAGGACTGACTATATTGCAAACATGTACAAAAGTAGCCCGTATTCTAGATTATGCATATCCAATTCATGACACTTCCCCTGGCAACAGCATACAGCTACAGAAGATATTGGCGTGCAAAGGTCTGCATGACACTTACAGACTACCAATGCACAACCATGCCAGGTGCATCAACTGCATGTTTACAACATTTTACAAATATTACTGGGCCACATGTAATGATGACACTTAGCCAAGCATGAGTAAAATGGAGACTTTTAAATATGGGTACATATTACACTCTTTAAATAAGACTAACCTTAATAGTGGATTATGCTCTCTGTGGGACCTTCAGAATTTTGCACAGATTGGTGGTTAGTGAATATCATCAACAAGACCATTCAGATAGTCTTCATCAAAAGAAGCTGTTATATAATTTTAAATCTCTTAAATTCAAATGCATACAAATAGATATGTGGCAGAGCAAGACAGGATGTGTGTTGTCTAGGAATTGCCAGATTACCGATCAAACACAGCATTACATCTGCATGTATATGTGGTGGAGATAACTGGATGTGTCAGCGAATGATGGATGACCAGGCGTATATGCTGCTTCCCTGAACTCCTATACCATTGGCCCGAACCCCCATCCATCTGAGCCTGCCTGGCTAGTTCATCTGTCAGAGGAAGGCCATTTTCTGTGCATTTAAGGTTATTTTATTACTTCATTATAAACAAGGATTTGGTATTCCCACTACACTGCGCACCAGTCCAGATATCTACAAAACACTCAAATTTAAGTATAAAAATATATAATTTCCACTCTTTTTGTCTTCCTGGGTTTAAGTCACAGTTAGCCACAACTGCCATTTTTAAATCAAATAGGCATACATATCACCACATTTATTGGAAGAAATGAATGCAATGGGTCCCCTATTTAAAAGTGGATTCTGTGTCTGTGATGTGTGTGGGGTTAATATGAGGCAGACTTTTGAGACTGTGATGTGCTTTAGGAAACAACACATGGAGACAAAGACAGGGCCACCGTCATCATTAATCTTAGTCATTGGTTAAGGCTGGCCCAATCTGCCTGACCAGGGCAGTGACAAATGCCACTACTGGACAGGGGCATTGCATCTCCCTGGTTTCATTTCCCGTTAATGTCACATCCATCACAGCCGGCCCTCTCCTGCCATGTCGCAGGAGATGAAACTTGTCATGGATAAGAATTAATTGGAAGGACAAGAGCGAGTTGATTTAGTGGAGCAGTGTCTAGGCTCAGTAAGTCTCCAACTTACAGAGCAATGAAGTTTTGTTTTGTTTTTTTTTGTTATTTGTTTTTTGGTTGGGGTCTTTTTTTGGCTTTTGCTTCTAGAAATACTCATACAAATAATTTTAAAAGATAAACCTGTAGTCATATTTGGTTAGTGTAGGAAATTGAGGGGAAAAAAAATCAGTTTTATATTTTACAAAATTGTATTTGTGACTAACTAACTAACTGACAAATGTAAAGTAGCCTCTTAATAATAATTTTATAATGAGTTATTCTGGGTGAACCCAGTTGAGGCCAATTTTCAGTGACATACTACTGCCCTCTGGTGATAAAAGTATGAAACCAAGCACAAGATCATCACTGTGTCCTAATGTTATCCTCTTTACTAATCAGAGTAGAGGATTACTCCATTTCAGTTCAGGTAAATTCAATTCAGTTTTGCTTGTCAGTTTCACTGTTTTATTTGAAGTATTTTGTTAGAAACATGAATTATTTCAGCATCTGAGTTTGCTACACAAAGTTAATGGAACAAGCTTAACCAGAGCCCTGTATTTGAGAAGGAGTTTCTGCTCTTTCATTTGTATGACCTCTCTGTGGGTTTCACAGATCTAGGAAATACTGTGATATGCTTTCCCATCATACCATGCCCCCTGCTGATCTGTGTGCACAATAGCTCTTGGGTGAATCAGGCTGGTCAAACAGAGAGTAAACCATGAAGATGTGGGTCACAGCTGTGCGCGCTACCCTGGAAACATCTTCCTGTCAAATCTGCATAAATTATGTAATTTGTTTTTACACAAGAAAAAGAAAATCAACCATGATAAATGATTATACAAATTTTTGAATTAAAATATGTGAATACACACACACACACACACACACACACACACACACAATTGGTGTTCCCACTACAGAACTGAATTGCCTGTGCAGTGGGTGCATATGTTTGAATCTGCAAGGCACATCTTGGAACATATCTGAACATATCTGAATGGGAACATCTTTGTTCTTTGGAGAGTTTTGTGTGAGTTGTAAGTTGGGGTTTTTAGTCATTTTGAAGGTATTTAAGCATATTTGTGTCCATAAGTCATATTGATTCTGATACTGATAAAAGTACAAGGTAAACTGAATGAAAGTTAATCCTGGACTTATAGACCCTGCATGTATAACTGACTGTGAGAAATTATTCTGATTATGATATCAGAATATGATAATGATTACATTGTTGTAAGGTAACTACAATATTAGTAAAAAAATACAACATTAGATACACATATTTGTAGCTCAAATTTCAGTTAAATCTGTTCAATATTGGAGCAAGAGTATGGCACTTTAGCATTTTCTCACTGGAACCGCACACATGTGATTTTAGTTGAACTGAATAAATAAAAGTTGGGTTAAGGGCATAAAACTGAGATGCTCCATCAGACTTTAAGACTTTGAGAAATAACTGCACAGCCATCTGCTTGACATTGATATGTGTAAGAGCTTATTGGCCTTGACAAGCACATCATATGCCAAATGGAAATGATGTCCTTCAAGTATCTCACAAACTGCAACAGGGAGAGGTAAGCACTGTAGCTCAATGAAAGTAAACAGAGGCCTGTAAGCTAGAGGAGAGCGCTGTGTGGCCTGACAGCAGTATGATTCTACTGACTGATTCAGTGAGGCAGCTCAGCCCCTCAGCCAAGCGCTAAGACATGCCCATCACTGTGTGTTACACCGATTAGCGTCACATGCATGATGAGGGAAGAAGAAATTTGTCATCATTTGCATCATTCAATGCACATGAAGCTGCAGCCAGTGCTTGTCACATCCCAAAGGCAGTTTACAAACCCAGTGGAGGGATTGGTTTTTTTTTGTCACTGTGAACAAAAAATTTTGTTTTCTCAGAAAAAGAATGGAGACTCTTGCCGATCCATCAGGATCCGTCATCATGTGTGATCAGTGAATTGTGGTACATCATGAGATTTAATTTTCACCCAGATGCCATCCACATACCTGAACCAACGACTTGGTGGTGTTCCACCATGACCAACAATGATCCCCACAGATAGTGTGTCCAGGGAAGCAGAAGAGCATCATATCAAGAAGGCCCTGACCAAATGTGATTATTTGGTCAGAGAAAAGAAAACGACTCTGTTATATTATAGTGTATACTATATATTGTAAGTTGCTGGACCTCTCTAAGGTCCAAGCTGTTTAAAAGGTGAGATAACTGCACTGCTGGGGTTGTGCCAGCTGGTGTCCTTCCTGGGCTCTGGGTCTGTTAGCTGTCCATAGGCTCCTCTGGTGCTTAAAGCTTCTCTTCCTGGCTGTTCGTGCTACCAGGGTGGGTCTGGCATGAGCTTCCTGGCCTCTTTCAGATGTTGGTGTGGGCTTTTGGGCTGTGGTGAAAGCCTTTCTTCACATTTTCTGGTTCTATGCACTGGTGTGCATTGTGGATTGATCTTTATCTGTACTCTATGTGGCATCTCTGGATTCACGTTGCCTTCTGTCACCACCATAAGAGCTGGTGTTTGGACCTTTGTGATTTGGGTGGCCGTAATGGGAATGGGGGTGTCTGTTTTTCTCTCTGTCCTGGTGTAGGTGTTTGTTTATTTATTTATTTTTATTCTTCCTTTTTAGCTTATAAGGCTGATGTCCATTACACTGGACAACTTTAAATGGACAGGTACTTACAGAGCTCTTTTACTCTAACTGAACACTCAAAGTGTTTTTTACTACAAACCTCATTCATCTCAAATTAGATTATGAGACTTGGATGACTGAGAACCTACACAGACCACCTCATTCACCTATTCATGACCTATAGGTCATCTGTAGGTCATGAATAGGTCATGACCTACCTCTGCCTCCTAAGGAAAACAAAGACACCCAATGGAAATCAGGATGTTCTTTGTTTACCTTTAAAAAAAAAGTGTCTCCTACACATCTTTTGTACTGTGGGACTAATATGTGGGCTATTTTTTATTTTTTATTATTAGAGGAACAGCTGATACACTATATAAGCTCAAGATGTTTTTTTAATTAGATCACAGAGAAGAGTTGATAGGTTTAAAGTAAAATTTCAGACATTTACAACATATATAAAATGCCACTAGAAGCAATAAAGAAAACATTCAATAGAAGTTTGGTTAGAATGAGTCAGTCTGATTTAATAAATCCTCCATTCACTGCTGTGAGTCTTCTAAAGGCAGCATTTAAACATCCTTAAGGTACCCTGTACCCTAACCACTTAAACTAAACCATTGTATCTACCTTCACTCCACTTTCTAAGACAATACTAACGTGGACTAAATGACATACACAGCACAGCAGCGTGAATACAGCGTGACACTTTGATGTTCAGGAAACATAATGTGAACACAGTAGACAACACATAAGACACTGGACAGTGAGTGTACATACACATCCACAAAAAGACAGAAGGACAACAACAACTGATAATGACAGACTAAAAAATACTATACAAATTAAAGCACATTAAATCAACATAAAATCAAACTAAGTCAAATGGAGTAATTAATGCCATTCACTGAGAGCAGTACTAATTCTTCTCTGGAGTGGCTTTCAAATACATTTCAAGGGTTTTGTACAAAAGCTAAAATACAAAAGCTATTTTACAACAACACAAATGTTAAATAAATCCACTTTTTCCTTTTCATAAAAGTATCTGACAACAGACAAAACACAGTTCAAGTGATATTTACCTATGGGCAGAGGGGCCCCAGAACACAGGGACATATTATTTAGTTGTCTTTGATACATTTAGTTATAATAGAAACAAATTAGTGACAGCCTGGAGCCCAAGAGTAAATCTTCTTATATTCTTCTTAGTAGCATCTTCCAGAGTTAGCGGTATTCTCTCTCCAAAACACTCTACTTTGAATACTTCAGGGCTAGCTGTATAGGAAATAGAACAACAGAAAAAAAATGTATGGTAATGAAACCTTCACAAAAAATTGTGCAAATATGGGTTATCTATACTACTATCTATACTATATACAATTTTGAATTATTAATCTAGCAGAGAAGGTTGTATATGTTACCTTATGAGCAGTGTCTGCAAACTGCTGGACTTTGTGTGTCAGCTCCACAGTTTTGTCCTCAGCACGAGTTAGTCTGTCTCCACGCTCGCCCAGAGTAACATTCACCCTCTGGACTAAATTACCTACACTTCTGCCTTTGGCACGGTTCCGCATTTGACCTGTTTATATACACACACATAAACACACAAAAGGATATTGAGAGAATTTTATACTTGTCCATTAAGTAAGAAAATAGTGGACCAAATACCTTTACAATATGTCCAGTATCTTAAACTTAAGTCCATATTTCTAGAGCTTCTGAAAATCAGAGACTATTTTTAAAAATTGTTGTAATTTCTCAAAAGTAGAAGGCATACTTTTGCAAAACTGCACTTAATCGCATTTGGATTTTTTCTTTCTTTTCTTGATTTGTTTTTTGTTTGTTTGTTTGTTTAAAATGTAATGAACAGAAGTGGACAGAGGCAAAATGACAAAAGAAAGAATCACTGCCCAAATAATTACTGTAACCATAACCTAACAGTATAACAGCATTGGACTGGCATATATGAAAATGGACGGTTACTGGTAGTAAAAGTGAAAAAGTGTTTACCCCCTTTCTGATTTCTCATTTTTTTGTATGTTTGTCACACTTGTTTCAGATCATCAAACAAATTTAAATATTAGACAAAAATAACACAAGTAAATACAAAATGTAGTTTCTAAATGAAGGTGTTTATTATTAAGGGGAAAAATCCAAACCTACTGTTAGGGCGGCAATGGCCAGTGCATGAGAGTGGATTCAAATGCACATACAGACGCAACATAAGAATCAGGTTTCTAAAGAGACTTTATTTACAAACTTCAGGAAAGCAATACTCAAGGATGTGGAGTGTGAAACCGGAAAGAGGGTTGGGGAGGGAATTGTAGCTCGTGGGGCAAGGGTGGAGGACATGAAATTAGGAGGTCATGAGGTCAGGAGTTTACATAGGTGTCGGTGTTCATCCTTAGCTGGTGTAGTGGCATTGCTGATTGACGGACTGGAGTAGTGCCTCCCACATCCACATTGCAGGTGGTGCTGGATGGAGGGTACTGCGAACTCGACCTCATGTTCCAGAAACAGTGGAGGTTGATATCCTAAGGAGACACTATTTTTCACTGGAATACCATGAAGTCTGAATACCTGCTCCACCAGAATCCTGGCTGTTTTTGTGGCTGTGGGTAGCTTGTCTAATGCAATGAAATGTATGGCTTTCAATGATGGTTAGTATGGTTATTTTCCCTGTAGAGACAGGCAGCCTTGAAACAAAGTCCAATGCTGTATGTGACCCAGGTCGGTATGGCGTAACTAAAGGCTCTAGCAAACTTGTGGGACATTGGGTGTGGGTATTGTTCCAGGCGCAGGGAGTGCAGGCCGTCACATACTCCCTGACATCTTTATCCAGAGTATCCCACCAGAAATACCTCATGAATAAAGAAGTGGTCTTACTGCTCCTTGAATGGCCAGTATTTGGCCAGTATGAACCCAGTCCAGGACGGGCTGCTGCTGGCACATAACGTTGATTCGCTGGACCAGTTCCCAGGTCAGTTTCAGTCTCCAGCAATGTCCGGCTATGTACACGATCTTGCATGTAGAGGGGAGGATGGTTGGGAGTTACGAATGATCAGTATCGGGGACGAACTGGTGAGAAAGTGTGTCATGTTTGTCATTATGAGAACCTGGGCAGAAAGAAATAGAAAAAATGTGCCTGGTGTGCATTTAGTCTCTTAGGTATTCTAAGGTAAGTTAAGTTCTTGTGAGCAGCCCATATGGTGAATGGTTGCTCGGTTCTCTCCAGCAGGTTTTGCCACTCCTCCAGGGAGGTTTAACTGCTAACAGCTCCCGGTCGCCCACATCATAGTTTCTCTCTACAGGGTAGAGGTGACGAGAAAAAAAGGCACACGGCTGGAGTTTAGCTAGGACAGGATTGCCCTGACCCCAGTGTCTGAGGCGTCTACCTCCACAGTGAATGGTTTGTCTGATGAACAGATGTTTTAGTGATGAAAGTAGTGTCAGCTTCAGGTGACCAGGTGAATGGAACATTGGTGGACATGAGGCATGTTAAGGGTGAGGCTACCGGGCTGTAGTTGCGTATAAACCATCTGTAGAAACTGGCAAACCCCAAGAACCATTGAAGATACGTCCGTGATGTGGGAGTTGGCCATTCCTTGACCGCTTGGACTTTGGCAGGACCGGCCTTCACCTGCCCTCCTACCATGATGTAGCCAAGAAAAGACACAGACGGTGACTGAAATTCACAATTTCAAGCTTTGACATAGGATTTGCTTTCCAGGAGGCGCATGGACATGAGCTTGGTGTTCCTCGAGTTATTTTCAGTAGATCAGTTGATGAGATGGTAGAGAGATCTGGAGTGGTGTCGTTATGGGCATGAGGTTCTGCATAATCGGATGGGCAAACAGAGGTGAGACAGTTTAAGTGACAGAACCGCGACGGAGGCAAGTTACATGGAAGGGGAGCAGAAGTGACGGGAACTGGAAGTGCGTGAGCCAAAGGCCTGTGGGGTCTGTAGTTCTTCTCAGCTTCTCTTTCTCTCAGGCAGTTGTCAATCATAGGGAAAGGGAAACTAACTCCCAAAACTGCGAAAGAGGCAGGCTAATTGTGAGAGACGAGCTGATCTTTCATGGTTTCATTTAGCACTTGAAAAAATATCCCCTGTAACGTCCGATCCTGTCATCCAGTGGGGTGGTTTGGTTTAAACTAGATTAAAACCAACAATGCTCTTAAAAATATATATATTTTAAAATAAAATAATTAAACATACCAACCGAAAATGGATTTAGCTACATTCTGGACCATGTTTCCAGAATGCACTAGCTAGCGAGCTGATTGGAGACCGTAACAGCCAATCGGAATTTTTGCATCCAAGTCTTTGATTGGTTGGTTTTGTGGCACCCTTATAATGGTGTACAGAGAGTTGTACGCGCACGGAGCAGAGATGCTATGAGTGCGAACGACACACTGAGAGCAGGTCCACAGATGTCTGTCAGCACACAGAGCAGAGATCTGAGCAAGAGCAAATGCCAACAACTGAGCGAGAGGGGCTGTTATTGTGTGTGTAAATGGATAATAGCAAACACTGAAATACATTTCTTGCACGCAGCAATGAATTTTGTTCGCTCAAATTAAACTTTTGTTACCTCATAATAATTTTCTCCTCAACATGCAACATTCGCAAACAACATCCAAAAAATAACGCCATATTTTTGGATGTATTGGTTTCTGCGGTCTTAACTCTATCACCGTGAAAAATACACTTTTTGACATCACTGTACGCGCAGTACACAGCAACACCAAAGTCAAATAATGACCATTATACGCATTCTTAAAAAGAAAGGGGATATGGTAGGGTGACCATATTTTGATTTCCAAAAAAGAGGACACTTAGCTCAGTCATGAAGAACTTGCTTAAAGAAACATATTTAACATATTTAAACGATGCCTTCTCTGTGCAGTTAATGAATTATGAAATAAAATATATCATATAGGCTTTTACAAGTCAACAAGTGCAAAAAAAAAAAAACCTTACAAACCTCTGGAATTAAATAATGGTACAGAAATAATGCTTCATCTGCATAAGAAAAATTACCAGTACTGGGTCGGTATGAGGGCTGGCCTGGGACAAAAAATCGGCCCGGGCATTTTGACTAGAGACCGGTCCACCAGGTATTATAGGAAAAGCCATGCTGAGTCTTGTCCTGTGGAGGTGGCTCTTCTATGTTGTGCCATAGGCTTGTGAACATTATAGGCACAACATAGAAGAGCCACCTCCACAGGACAAGACTCAGCAGTCCATCTGCATCTTAAGGATAAAGGACACTCTTTCGAGGATGCCAATGTTCACATTTTGGACAGAGAGGACAGATGGTTTGAAAGAGGAGTGAAAGAAGCCATCTATGTCCACTGTGAGCGACCATCTTTGAACAGAGGTGGTGGTTTACGACACCAACTGTCTGCCATCTATAATCCAGTTTTGAGTTCCCTCCCCAGACGCCCACTCACATCCTGGGCCATCTGATCTCAGGAATTCGCATGATAAGGTGGGGCCAGGTTTCACAATGAGCTCACCCGAAACCCTGGCTGATTGGGACCCACACCCATTTTCACACCTTGGCTCAGGCGATTAGAGGATCATCAGGGGGTCCTTTTGTCCCTCTTTGGGGGGATACTCCCACTATGTTTAAATCTGGGACTCCCCACCATTTGACCTTAGAACTGAAGAAGCTTCTCGGATGAGAGGTGAAACGTCTTCAAGCAACTTAAAGAAGTCCAGACGCTTTTCTTTGCAAGCTCCTTTGACTACGATGACCTGGATGACTGAGAACCTTCACAGACATGTCAGCTACATAGAAAAGGATCCTGGTGTTATTTGTCTCTCAGAAACAGTTCATAACTTCCCTTCAACTCATTCATGCCACCTTAAAGGTAACCCTGTTTCGCCATCACCTGTTCAGCTCTGATGATTCAGTAAGGACATCTCCTGGTTTCATCTTCATGTTTCCCTCTCACCACATATCCAAACCGATATCATATCACTATCAGTAACATCATAGCACCCGCCCAGCTGTATAGAAACTCCGTCATGCTAGCTAGTACGCAGTACGAGTTATTGTAACTGACTGTAAAATGTCAGCACAACGAAAATAAACCACACCTAAACTTGGTTTATATCTGACCCAGATAGACTGCAGGTCATAACTTCTTACCTGAAAATCAGTTCACCTGACACTCGGACCAGCGGCCGCCTCGGGTCTCTCCTCCTCCTGCCTCCCCTTTCCCTCATCCATCTGCTGGCCTCTGTGGGAGCTCCGCCATAGACACCACCAAACAACTGAGTTATTTTTACACATTGGCCAGCATCTGGCCAACCTACCACCTTTCATTGTTTGTACCGTTACAAAAACAACAACAACAACAACAACAAAACCATCGGCCGTAAAAACGAAAAATCACCATCGCTGGTGGGCCGATGGCCAGTCCAGCTATGGTTGGTACGAGGGAAATTTCTTTTGCAGTTCATCTGAAAAGATGCACTTGCGCTTTGGGACCTTTTAAACATCATTAGGCGCGTTGCTGCGCGTTGTCTGTCCTGTCTGTGAGCGCAGAACAAGCGCTCACAAAACAGCAGTTCGGGGATGACGTCTCACACATGGGTCCTCTGTCGGAATATAGGAAAACCCGGACATTTTTATCAATCTCGAAAATCCCCCCGGACGCCCCGGACAGAACGTGAAAAGTGGACATGTCCGGGGAAAAGAGGACGGTTGGTCACCCTAGGATATGGTAACATACGAAGGGGAAAAGATGTATACTATTATGCTTGCCCAAATTTGTAGCTATAACAGCTTCAACTCCTCTGTGAAGGCTTGAGTCCAACTCCTAAAAAAAAAAAAACTCATACCATAAACCACCCTTCACCAAACTTTACACTTGAAGATATTGAAACTGAAGGCAGCTGACCTGAAAGAGAGGATCATAGCTAAACTGGGAACTGGACCATCCAAGGCTGATTACCAAGACTATGTGAAGTACCCTCTAAAGGTCTACTAGAAGATAGTATGGAGAATCAACCATCTGGGACCATCAGTAAGAACAAGCAGCTGATGTATACCACAGCAACAGTGATCCTTGAGATGCTTGGCTACAAGTTGAACAGCCACAAGAAGAAGGAGACTAGAGACCAAGATCAAGGCAGCATGAACAGAAATTAGTTAACTATCCTAGCTGTAGAAAGGTATGAGAATGGGTTCCAAAAAGTTAACAACAATGCTCAGTGGCTAGGAGCTAAGATCAGACCACAGCCTCCCTGAACAGGCTTTGGTAACCATTACAGTGGCAGACATCCAAGAAAGAGTCTCAAGCATGAAGAGTTGGACAACATCAGGCCCTAGCATAATTCACGCCTACTGGATAAGATGCACCCAGAATGGCTATCCAAAGACCGAATAGCCCTGATCCTGAAGGATCTCCGGTAAGGGCCAGTCTAAATACCAACCTGCCTCAGCACAACATGGAAGGTCTTGTCAGGCATCATAGTGGCCATGATGAACAGGCACATAGCTCAATACATCAGCAGGGCCCAGGAAGAAATAGGCAGGAACACCAGTAAGACCAGACTGACCAACCTGAATAAAAGAAAGCCTCTATGACTCAATGCCTCAAGGATGGATCCTAAGAGCGTTTATCTGGAATTTGCTGAGGAATGTGATGAACAACAATAGCGGCCAAGTTCAAACCAATTTCATATATCACCATCAACTGCAGGATTTGCCAAGGAGATACTTTATCCCCACCGCACACATTAACTCGGTGGATAAAACATAAAGTTCACCAGGGAAGAAACAAAGGATAACTGTTTGCCTTTCCTGGACTGCACCATGCGCTTTGAAGAGATTGGAAACCTCAACATTGAAGTTTACTGGAAGCCCCCACACACGGACCAGTACCTCCTCTTTGACTTCCACCACCCTCTGGAACACAAACTTGGAGTAATCAGGACCTTACAACACCAGGCAGAAAATGTTCCCTCTAAGCCTGAAAGGAAAAAGAAGGAACACACACATGTAAAGGAAGCTCTCAAAAACATGTGGTTATCCTAATTTGGCTTTCATCAAGCCAGCAAAGATGCACAGAAAAGAAAATCAGACACCAGCTAGAGAGGATAAGAAAGACAAACGCAACAACATTGTCATCCCCTATATGTGTCAGGGCTTCGCTGTGTGGAGATGAGGAAGAGCAGACCCAAATGCAGGACTCACAGGTTAGTGTGGAATGAAGATGGTGTTTATTATACAGAATGGATGAACAGAACATGAGACGGACGACTGGCTGACTGACTGACTGACTGACTGACTGACTGACTGACTGACTGACTGACTGACTGAAAGACTGACTGAACTGAACCGAACTGGAACACACATGCGGGGTAGACAACATTAATGACTAGACAATGAACTGGCGGAGACCAGTGAGTACACAGCTGAACATAATCTGGCTAATGACACATATAGTGGAACTAGAACATAATGCACAGAGACAGAAAGTTGGCACAGTGAAACACGAGCATATAGAAAATAAACTGAACATGAACAAACTGAAGTTGCTGGGTCAACGACCCAGGAACCCTGACACTATGTAGCCAGTGTATCCAGAAAAACTCAGGGGAGTCAGTTTACTTCACACCCAGCGACAAACTCAGACAGAAACTGGTTCATCCCAAAGACAAAACTCCTAAACACAAACCTAACAATGTAGTATATGCTGTAGTGTAGCAAGGATTGCCTAGACCTCTACATTAGAGAAACCAAACAGCCACTTCATAAATGCATTGCACAACATAGAAGAGCCACCTCCACGGGACAAGACTTGACTGTCCATCTGCATCTAAAGGGCAAAGGTCACTCTTTCGAGGATACCAATGTTCACATTTTGGACAGAGAAGACAGATGGTTTGAAAGAGGAGTGAAAGAAGCCATCTATGTCAGTTTAACTTATACACCAATATGCTGATAACATTTTGAAATGCAAGTCTACTGATACAAACAAATTCATACTATTACTATCATCCTCTGCTAGCATTATCAATAGCAACACATTGTTAAGCTATTGCTGTGGAACTGTTTACTTTTAATTGTGGTGCAGCTTGGCATGTGTCCCATCCATTACACTGGTCCTATTAGTGGTTTCAGTGGAATGCTGTGCTCACTCTTAGTCACAGAACTAATGCCAGCTATTGTATGAACCTCCCTGAAACAAACAAAGTCTCCTTTCATGTCAGGATCTCATTACAAAGAGGCCTTTCTCTGGCAACAGAAAGGTGCAGCTCAGCAAGAACAATAGACAAAAAGACAGAAAGGAAAATGACTCTGAGACATGCTGAGGATACAATGAGCTGAGGAGTCCCAGTGCCATAACATTAAGACAGGAGGAAATCTGTGAATCAAAGTGTGTTTTTGAGCTGTACAATAGACTTTTTAGAAATCCTCTAGACCTAGTACCAATTTCAGAAAAGGATCGCCATTTCATTAGATCTATTAGAATCATTTAGAGGAATTTCATGCCTTGAAATATTAGGAGTTCCTGTGAATAAGATGTAAAAAAAGGTCTTATATTAGCATCAGACAAGCCCATGATTTGCTTAGTGCATGCTGGGGGATGTCCAATAGCACACAAGCATTTTTCTAGTTTTACTGACCATTCACACTATGTAAATTTAACCATACATTCATACAGTGTTTTCTTCCATACACCTTATCTATATCACAGGCAATTTAGAATAAGTTAACAAGCATGTCTTTGGACAGTGGGAGGAAGTCAAAATACCCTGAAGAAAACCTACACATATAGATTATAGAAACTCCATAGAGAAACCCCATCCAGGGTTTGGACCTGCAACCTATTCCACCACCATACCACTTCAGTTAGAATACCACTAGTGTTAGATTCATATTTAATTTACCTAACTTGAGCTATCATTTAATATCCATTTAATGCCTCCAATTTGAGTTCCATTTTTTTACTTTCAGCAAAAATGTATTAGCATTTATATAGCATTTGCGTGGTCTCATTGACTCTTCAAAATGGCAGCAGCCTTGTCAAAGCAAGAAGAAATTGTGTTAATTAAATAAAAAAAGGATATGGAGCACATTACTTATTACAGAACTGCTTCCCAGAATTTCAGGATATTGATATTGTTAACACTTTTAGGCTAAATTTATAGCAGGTAAAACATATTGAACACCTGCAGCTTGCATGTATTATTTTAGGGTCTACCTAAATAAATATATTTAAAGGTACTATTGGCATGAAATTCCCACCAGATGCCAGTAACAACTCTTTCAATCCACACATGTGAAGAAATCAAACTATATATGTCCATAAATGATGTCTAATAATGAGAAATGACACGAGGAAAAAATTATTGAACACCCTTACTGAAATTTATTTAATACTTTGTACAAGATCCTTTGTTGATGATGATAGCTTCAAGACGCCTCCTGTGTGGCGCAACTAGTCACATGCATTGCTCAGGTGTGATTTTGGCCCATTCTTCCACACAGTCTTCAAATCTGGAAGGTTCAGTGGACCTCTTTAATGAACTCTGAGCTTTAGTTCTTTCCATAGATTTTCAATTGGATTTAAGTCAGGTGATTGGCTGGGCCAATCACAGCTTTATTTCCTTTCTCTGAAACCAGCTGAGAGTATCCATGGCTGTGTGTTTGGGATCATTGTCTTGCTGAAATGTCCACCCTCATTTCATCTTCATCATCCGGGTAGATGGCATCAGATTTTATCAAGAATGTCTCAGTACATTTTTTCATTCATCCTTCCTTCAATTATATGAAGGTGTTGGTATATATTGCTGCAAAGGCTTTTGTTTTTTGGGTTGATATGCAGTGCCTTTTGACCGTCAAACATGGTGTGTATTATGGCATCCAGACACTTCAGTTTTAGTCTCATCTGACTAGACTATATTCTGTCAGTATTTCACAGGCTTGTCTAAATGTTGTTCATCAAACTTTAAACCCACATCAACATGCTTCCGCAATGATGTCTTGCTTGGTGAGCATGCACACAGGCAACGGGAATTGTACCTGCCTGTTCCGGTTCTTTCTGTAGAGCTCTGTAAGTGGTCTATGGCTCTGGGACAACTCTTCTGGTAATTTTTTTCACTCCTCTATCTGAAATCTTGGGGCGAGCACCTGGTGAAGGCCAGTTTATAGTGAAAGAGCCAGACAAAGTTTTAATTCATTTGAAAGCCTAATAACATTAGGCAACTGAGCTCGATTATCTTGTTAATAATTTTATATCTTCGCTGAGTACAACTCTGGATACTGTGTTTGCTCCTCTGAAAAAGAAAGTCTCAAATCAGAAGTACTTGACTCCCGGTATAACTCTCAAACGTGTACCTTAAAGCAGATAATTCGTAAGCTGGGGAGGAAATGGCGTCTCACTAATTTAGAAGAGCAAAATTTTGCTTTTTAGCAAAATTATAGGCTAATCTCCAACCTTCCTTTTATCTCAAAGGGTTAGGGTTTTCTTAAAAGACTAGTTGTAAAACAGCTTACTGATCATCTGCAGTGTGGGCAGTGGTTTATTTAAGTCTGTTTCAGTCAGGTTTCAGAGCTCATCACAGAACAGAAAAAGCTTTAGTGAACACATAAACTTCTTATGACAGTGGACTCATCTCTGTACTTTTTCTCCTAGACCTCACTGCAACATTTGATACTGTTGACCATAGTATTTTATTACAGAGATTATAGCATGCTGTAAGCATTACAGGTTAGCAGTATTGACAGATTTAAAGATTAACTGTAATTTTATGTATAACTGCCTTCAGTCTGGGTACTAAGGGAAGACCAGTATAGATTAAGAAATCTTTGGACGTCATGTTTCCCATAATGCAGACAAAACCTTCTTTTCATTAAACCTATTAAAACATTAAACCTCTATATGTTCCTTTAGTCACTACCTTACCTTGACCTGGTGAGGGACTTTGGTTTGAAACCATCAAGTTTTTTACACGATTCAAGAAGGCTTTGCAGCGATAGATGACCAGATTCATGGTGCGGGCATCTAAATTAACAAACATAACACATTACAACAAAACAAAATTTTAACAAAAATTCTGTTAAGAAATAACTCTTATCATAACCTCAGTAACCATGAGACACTACCTTGTGTTAGTTTGGACTGGCAGTTAATGAATTCTGTGTGTTTGGGAAGAACAAAGCTCTTCCGTCGTGCCTGTAGGTTTTTGAATTCATAGGTATCTGGGTGACCAGCTCCTGCCAGTTCTTGATCACTTTTATCAACTCGTCCCCGCTGGCTTTCCTTTCCCATTTTCCTTGACTTTCCCAGACCACCTGCTTTCCCCTCCCAGTGGGTTTGACAGGCGTGGTACAGGATCTGGACAAAAATACACTTGTCTGCTGAGGAGTTAGCCACCCACTGGTCCATAGCATTGTCAAAAACCAAATCAAACTCTGGGCTGTCCTGAAAGAGGAGGACACAGGAGAACAAACAAACCTGGCAAACAACTGAATGCATATGAAATGTAATGTAAGGATACAACAGGTAATGCTGCTGACCTTGTTGGGGTTAATCCCGTTGACCTGTTGGAGTTGTTCAACTCTCCACTGGGACCTCCTGATGAAGGAGGAGGAGCCTCCAAACCGCTTCACCTTGGTAATGAGAAGCTGAGGAGGTCTGGTGTTGGTAACTAGGAAATAAATGCAAACCACAATATCAAAATTTAAAGCTTGTAATAATAATTTTACTAGCACCAGAGATTTTGTTCTGATAATTTTAAACTAAACTTTTTTACTGTAAAAAAGATACTTGATAACCAATGAACTGAACATTTAGAGTAGATTTCTTTTCATTTAGATGGTAATAAATTGCCTGCCCTTGAAGGCTACAAAAATAATACATTCATTAGAAGCTTTGCAATTTGCAAAAAGAGCTTGGGCACAGTGTTACTGGAGGCCAAGGTTATGCCATCCAAGCATCTGGCTAGATATCATATTTTGAATATTTGACTGAGGACTGAGTACAATAACTTCAGTTTTAACTGAATTTATAAGCGCATTGTCACCAGCAGATTATTTGCAAGTGTTCAGTTTGCAATGAACAAATCAAATGAATAGAAGCAAACCCAGCAATGCATCTTCCATTTATGCTCCTGGAGGTCATACGCCTCAAAAATCACTTAACACCCATTTACTGTTTCACTTTTTTAGTTTGTTTGTTAGTTGTTTTTTTTAATTTGTTCAAATCAATA
Source organism: Oreochromis niloticus (assembly GCF_001858045.2). NCBI lineage: Eukaryota > Metazoa > Chordata > Actinopteri > Cichliformes > Cichlidae > Oreochromis > Oreochromis niloticus. Next base: position 28,657,234 of record NC_031980.2, on the reverse strand, counting down.
TGTCACTTTCATAAAATGTGAAAGTAGTATGAGTCACTGCAGCACCTTACAAGAATGCTTTTTGGTACTGCATAACCTCTGGCTGGTGGTGTTGTGTTTGTTGAAAAATAGCTAACTGTCAATGTCAATGTAAGTTCTCCTTCAATGTCTTTTGTAGACTTTCTAGCAAGAGCAAGTTTATGTAAAACAATATTTTAGTCTTTTCATCAGTTAGAACCAAATAAAACTAGAAAAATTTGCATTTCCTACGAAAATGCTGTGTGGATGCCTTAACGTTGAAGCTGTCTGCTGAAAAGCTGAAAAAGATGAAAAGTTGCAAAAAGTTGTATGGTGGTGAAAAAAAAAAGTTGCCCTGAGCAGGATTCGAACCTGGTCCTTCTGGGCTCAAGGCAGCTACTCATCTCACTGACCCAAACTCATTCTCACAAAGAAGAGGTGGACAGACTGACAATTCTGCTGAAATTAGCAGAAGCTGCTGAGAATTCTGCTGATAAGAGGTGAAAAGGCTGAAAATTTTTCAGAAAAGAGGTGAATCAGCAGAATTTCTGCATAAAAGAGGGAAAGAAGCAGAACGTTGCGCTGAAAAGAGGTGAATCAGCAGAATTTCTGCTGAAAAGAGTTTTTCCTGAAAACAGCTGAGATTTGTGCTAATAAGAGGTGAAAAGGCTGAAAATTTTGCAGAAGAGGTGAATAAGCAGAATTTGGGCTGAAAAGAGGTGAAAATTCTGAAAATTCTGCTGAAAAGTGTTCAATCAGCAGAATTTCTGCTGAAAAGAGTTCTGCAGAACTCTTTTCAGAATTCTGCTGAAAAGATGTTTTTGCTGAAAATAGCTGAAAAAGCTGGGATTTGTGCTGAAAAGTGGTGAAAAAACTGAAAATTTTGCTGAAAAGGGGTGAAAAAGCTGAAATTGAGTTAAAAAACGTTTAACTGTTAACTGAAAGAAATGTTGCCATAAGCGGGATTTGAACCCGGGCCTCCCAGTCTGAGAACGGATGCTCATCTCACTGAGCTAAAACACAGGTCAACACGGCGAGGAAAATCAGTGATGCCACTGATGATATGGCAGAAATGGGCAAAAAATATTGCAAAAAAAATTCAATATCTCAAAAAGTATAGAAGTTATGAGCACCAAAAGTCATAGCAGGCATTAGCAGAAATAGCAGAATTTTTTAAAGTTTGAATGGCGAAAATCGGATAAAAACTGTGGGAGTAGTTAAGTGCCGAAAAACGTACGGAAGCAACTAGAATATAGTGGAATAAAGAATAAAGAGAAACAGGAACTCAATAGTGTGGAAGCCCTTTGAGGGCATCCACACAATAAATAAAATGTTCTTGATCAAAACAAAGAACATTAAAGTTGCTGGGAGCTGCAAATGGTACTCCCAAACACCCAATCTGGGGTCTATTTTTCATCCTACTGAACAAACTGGCCACACCTTGCATCACATTTTTATGATGCTGACATCGGGGGGCAGAGAAGCAATGGCAGTAACAGTCCAGACACAATCAATCACTCAAGTTCACTATTATACGCAATGGATAATTATGAATGGCTTAAGAGTTGCACTAATTAATAGGGTTTTTGAGGAAGTCTATGTGTGTCATTAGTGGGTTGGTGTGTGTGTGTGTGTGTGTGTGTGTGTGTGTGAATGGACATGGTCATGATAGGAGGGGTTCACTGCACCCTGCTGGGATGGTTGTTCGTTCCAGAGCGTGTGGCTGAATTTTCAATTCAGTCAATTTTATTTATACAGCTCCAAATCACAACAACAGTCGCCTCAAGGTGCTTTATATTGTAATTAAAGACCCTACAATAATACATACAGAGGAAAAACCCAACAATCATATGACCCCCTATGAGCAAGCACTTTGGCGACAGTGGGAAGGAAAAACTCCCTTTTAACAGGAAGAAACCTCCAGCAGAACCAGGCTCAGGAAGGGGCGGCCATCTGCCACGACCGGTTGGGGTGAGAGAAGGAAGACAGGATAAAAGACATGCTGTGGAAGAGAGTCAGAGATTAATAACAAGTATGATTCAATGCAGAGATGTCAATTAACACATAGTGAGTGAGAAATGTGCCTGAAGAAGAAATATGCTGTGGAGGATTCAGGGTCACCTGATCCAGCCCTAACTATATGCTGTAGCAAAAAGGAAAGTTTGAAGCCTAATCTTAAAAGTAGAGACAGTGTCTGTCTCCTGAATCCAAACTGGAAGCTAGTTCCATAAAAGAGGGGCCCGAAAACTGAAGGCTATGCCTCCCATTCTACTTTGAAATACTCTAGGAACAACAAGTAAGCCTGCAGTGTGAGACCAAGGAGCTCTAATGGGGTGATATGGTACTATAAGGTCATTAAGATAAGGTCATTAAGATAAGATGGGGCCTGAGTAGGATTTTGAATTCAATCCTGGATTTAACAGGGAGCCAATAAAGGGAAGCTATACTGTCTTGAATATGTTAATATGCTAATGGGACAAATAAGTAGCCATGAATATTGTATTTTGATTTTTATACATCAGAAAATTGTGAAGCCTTTATTTTGACACCTGGATAGACAGGAAATCTTTTATTTTGACATGTGTATAGACAGGAAGCAGGAAGTGCAGAGAACAGTGTGAATGGCTACCCCTTTGTAATCATTTGTGTTGAATCCAAAACAATCCTTCAGAGGAGTCCTTCAGAAAGCAATGGTTGTACGTTCTGTCAGTTCTTTGTATATTAGGTAATTAATAATAGGGTGTTTTGTGACATTATTTTGTACCTTCTTTGAAGTGCAGTAGTTATAGGCCGTAGCCTCTGAGCTAATGATACAAATGTACGCGCACCGACTACCTGCTCATTTTTCGTTGTATTAATGTCAGACTGTATATCTACAGGATACTTATTTTGTAGTCTCCTATCTTAGTGCCTAACTATACTTACATGCTGATTATATGACAATCCTTTGTGTTTTTGTGTTTTGTATGTGTTTTTCTAGTTTCACTCCAGTTCATTGATGTCAGTTCAATGTGATTGCTATGTACAAAGTCATTAAAGGAGCAAGTATGCTTGTCTTCCTGGTTTTTGAAAAGGAGTTTGGCTGGCTGTTTATCTATGTTCACGCTCAGAGAGTTCAACACATAGAGAGAACAGTACAGAAGCCAATATGGGAGAAATATGCTCTCTCTTTCTAGTCCCTGTCAGCACTCTTGCTGCCACATTTTGGATTAACTGAAGGCTTTTCAGAGAGTTTTTAGGACATCCTAGAATAACCTCAGTTTTATCTGAATTTAGAAGCAGAAAATTAGAGGCCATCCAGGTCTTTGTGTCTTTAAGACATTCGTGCAGTTTAATTGGTGCGTGTTGTCTGGCTTCATGGATAGAGTTGGGTGTCATCTGCATAGCAGTGAAACTGTATGCTATGCCTTCTGATGATACTGCCTAAGGGAAGCATGTATAATGTAAACAGAATTGGTCCTAGCACTGAACCCTGTGGAACTCCATAATTAACCTTAGTAGAGGACTCTCCATTTACATGAACAAATTGGAGTCTATTAGCTAGATATGATACAAACCACTGTAGTGCAGTACCTGTAATACCTACAGCATGCTCTAATTGTTCTAATAGAATATTATGGTCGACAGTATTGGACGCTGCACTGAGGTCTAGCAGGACAAGCACAGAGATGAGTCCACTCTCAGAGGCCATAAGAAGAAGATCTTCCGGGTAGCGGGTGTTTGTTGGGTACCTGGAGCCCAGTGACCCTCATCTTGGTTTACACCTGGGTGGTTGGTCTCTACTGGGGTCGGCTGTCCAATGCCCACAGGACTCCTACCCCTTGGTCATGTGTGCCCCATGTAGGGCCTCCCTCCTTCCCCTGCTGTGATGGGCGCACAGATATCAGCAAAATGTGTGGCCTCAGGTCTTCAGTACTCTTTGGAGCTGTGGTTCTCCCGGATCCATCTCGGTCTGTCTTTGGCTCCTGGGGGGTGTTATTGTGGCTTACCACCCTCATTTTCAAATACATTTTGTAAAACAGACAGACACACTCACTCACTCACACATGCACTCTCTCACTCTCTCACTCTCAACAGGCAGAGGAAGTCTGAGGACTAAATACACAGAGGTTAACTGTCACAGACCCAGTACCATGATAGTCTTTGTCTCATGCTTCCTGTTTTATTTTGATAGTGTGCTATTTTATTTTGATAGTGCATTATGTTCAGCTTTGTTTCCCTGTCCTGTTAGTCTGATTAGTTCCAGCTGTGTTTTCCCTCCCCTCATTATTCTCCATGTATTTAGTACTCGGTATTCCCCTGCCTGTTGTCAAGTCGTCCCTCGTTGCTGTTTGTGTCACTGTGGTTTTTGCGCTACTCCTAGTTCAGGTTCTGTTTTCTTGTTTGTAGTGTTTGAGTTTCCTACAGCAATAAAAGCTGCCTTCCTTAGTTTATCCCTTATGTTTAAGTCCTGCATTTGGGTCCAGCCTTTGCCTGCCACACAGCCAGCGTTGACAAAAACTACGTGCAGGTGCATGTCACACACATGACTTTGTTTATATAAGATCCTAACACATGCAGAGACTATGTCAATTGACTATCCTTGCTATTTCCATTAACATATGAAAAACACAAGCTTGCAAAAGTGATGAGCAGTGTTGGACTTTTCTTAATATACATTAAAACCTGTTTTAATTCACATATATCACAAATTATTTATGTTTCATTTTTCTTCCCAAAAAGAAATATTATTTATCCTTGTCTCCAAAAAATATGGAATAGGATCATCATGGAGATCTCACAGTATTAGAGTTGTATGACATATTATCTGATGTTAATGGGGTTTTAAACAAAAAAAACCCAAAAAACAATATTTTGAGATGATAATTTCTCAGATTTGAGTCACACAAATATGAATGTGCCCTGTCTGATTTTTTTTATGACTCTAATGCAGGGCTCTAGAGTGCGACCAATGGTGCGACTAAAAAACATCTTTGGTCGCACCGGTACGACCAACTGTTCGGGTAACAAAAAAAAAAAAAACCCCAAAAAATCTCTGCAACTCTCCGTGTGGTCAACAACAGACACACATTATGCCCCTATTGTGGACTAAACCAATCAGAGATAGTCAGGGGCGGGACCTCTCTGATTGGCCGTGGTCCAGTTGAAAGTGCAGGTGGATAGAGAGAGGTGAGTAGCTTGAATAAAGCGATATCGATTCATTAAATCCTGAATCGACTTTTAAATATAACTGTGTTTTGCCAGAAACGCCAGATTCTCAGATTAAAGCTCACAAAACTATTTCAACAACCACCAAACAGTAAATGAGAGCAGGTACACAGAGTCCACACAAAGACGTAAACACAGAGCGGACCGACGCATCAGAATCAGCTTTCTCTTTCTCGGCTTTCTCACCCGATGGCATGTAGACGGACACGCTGTCGGACCTCACCGATTCTGATGCGTCGGGTCCGCTCTGTGTTTACGTCTTTTTGCGCTAGATTCTGAGCTACAGGTTTTGTCTCTCTCCAACCAAAATTCACCGAGCCAGCAGCAAAAGAAGCAGCAAACTACGCTTCACATTTGATAAATGTCATCAATAATTCACTCTTACTTTTGCTGTTTTGCTTCCACCACAATAAAAATCACACTTCATGCACAGCGCTCTCTCTCTCTCTCTCTCTCTCTCTGTGTGTACTTCAAGAACAGTTTCCCGTCTCAAATCTCTGTTTTCTGCATTATTCATTCGCTTATTACCCACCAGTCTACCACAGCGCTGTCGGCCGCTGTCTTTTTCTTTCCTTTTTTTTTTTTTTACTTAAATGTCCTCGGACAAGAAAGCCTAATTTCTGCTGTTCAATACTGAAGAAATTTGAACTTTTTAAAATTATGCAAAATTGCAGAATATTGCAGAATATTTTTAAGGTGATCTGCTACAAAAAGCCAGGCCAGGAAAATCTCCTTCATGTTTTTCTGTGTTTTATTCTCAGTCACTTTCACACAAAGGCATCTGCTGTGATGTTCACAATTCTGATGAAGTCTTACATGTATCAGTACTGATAAATGATCAGAATTATAATATTTCTGACTGTCTGAGGCAAAATTGAATCGAATCAGGACTTTGAGAACCGGAATTGAATGGATTATAGAAATCAGTGATGATACCCAGCCCTAGTGAGCAGCCTAGGCCCAACAGAAGTGGATGTAGCTGTGGGTAATAAGAAAAGATGAAAAGAACTATTGATAGCTTTTTTGTTAAGTTAAGGCCTGATCTGTCTGAAATTCATAGCCAGTGCTGACACAGTGCCATCAATCTTTGAACGCTGAAAAAGCACAGTGTATCCAGAAAACACATTATATGCTGCAATAAATGCACTGCCCAAGTGTCCCCTCTCCCCACTGCCTTTCAGCAACAGGCAGCAGCAAACAGGTCGTCAGAGGAGGCCGAGATGATGATTAAGTTTAACATTTTCTACAATATTGCCAAAGCACTTTAAGTACAAGATTGTTAGTTAATCATTTACAAATGAATATTGCGTGTATGGACTGCAATCCCCCCCCCCCAAAAAAGTGCACATGTAAAACTGCGGTGTTAAGCAATGCGGTTGAAAAATTTGAGTGCGCCTAACTTTTGTGCCGGTGCGCCTAACTTTAAAAAGTTAGGCGCACCGGTGCAACTGTGGCAAAAAGTTAGTCTAGAGCCCTGCTCTAATGGCCTGACTAGAACATCAACCTACAGTTTTATTTTTTTTAATCAAAAACATAGAGTGCCTAATACAGACTTTTACCTGATACACAGATGAATGTGGCATAATCCCCTTTAGGTCCAGTAGGCAGGAAAGCCATCCTCTTCTTTTTCCTCCTCCTCACCTCCACCGCCACCAGCATCCGCTCATCACGAGGGATGAAGATCTCTTTGTTAATGGCAGACTGAATGTTCATTGTTGTCCAGAAACCTACACAAATAAATGATATACATGACTATTCTTGTTATCCCTGGTTAGGAACAATTAACATCTTCTCATTACATCTGAGAGAGGGCAAACGGAATCCATCCAGCCTTTTATGTTTAAAGTGATACAGAGCGGAGTTTATCTATATGTGCTTTTGCTAATAATAATTCATCTTTAATTCTTAATCAAATATAATTAAAGTATAAGTCTGATTAATATGATTAATGAGAAATGCAATTTGAGTAATGAAATCTTTCTGATACTTGAGTTCTGACCTCCTGGCCTTTAACTGTGATTTGATGTGTCTGCTTCTGTGCTGGGACTGTTTGTACCAACAGGAAATCCAAACATAGCAGACAGCTTAGATTTTGTCTCAGGCCTTTAGTGCTTGGTCAGGATGACTAAGTAAACATTCACTGAATGTCTGCTGTCATACATTTATTTACATTTGTTTCTTTTATATCTCATTATTCAGCTGAAACCTGACATGCTATATAAGTATAAGTATATATAAGTCTCCAACACAGACATGGTTTCCAGAATGGAGCCTAGCATGTGCCTGCCTGAGGACAGGGCAAAGATTCACACTGTAATTTTCACTGCACCTTTCATAATGTTGCTTGACATGGTTTAATGACAGAATATCAATCTGTGAACACATTTCGACATGAAATGCATTCGGGTCACAACCTGACTGTGTAGAGCCTATATTAATAAATCACTTAAAAATACAGTTTGCTCATTTTAAGGATCTTAAAAGTTATTTCAGTCTCATTTTTCGTCAGTGGTCAGCCATGTTCATCTAATTACGGACCCCTGGCCACAAATATTTGGTTGCCACTAGCCAAGTTGCTTTCATGACCCAGCTTTGTTTCTTTCTTTAGTAATTAGACATATCATGCAGGAGTGTATGCATACATGTACAGAGGATAGTAGAGAGTTTTTTTTTTTCACTTTTTTTTCAATAAGGATAATACTCAATGGTAAGTGTCAACCTAAACACCTGTTGTCTGCTTCTTGTCTGACAAACTCCTCTTTTTCTTTCTTTCAGTACCACTTGCCTGTGCCACCTGCATGTATTTTCCACTTGCTTAGAGTACCATCCCAGGGGAGGGTTAAAACAAAAATTAATGTGTAAGTAATGCTCAGAGAGCTTTTCTTTGGAAAAGCATGTTTTTGGGATACGTCCACAAATAGAATAGGCGGACCATGTTAAGGTCAGCAAGTCTGTTACCCCAGTGACTGACTAAGATTTTAAGTTAACTCTCTTTCTAGGACAGAAAAATCCAGTTTCCCTCAGTTTGGGGTTGCAAAAAAAATAATAGTCCTTAGCTAAACCTGCTGCTTGCAATAGGCGCCTGAGGCTGAAATAGTTATGTTTTTCTTTTTTTGTGAATTGCTATAATGAAAGTGTTTTTACTGGTATTTTCTTTAGCTTAAGGTGGTTTGAGACCACACAAAGTCTATATGGGGCAGGGGTTTTGGTGGTTTTTGACATCCAGATGTGCTAGTTCAGCAGTCTACTGAAATGACCCCCTCATTTTCATATCTTATTGGGAATTGCTGTAGCTCAGGAGGTAGAGATCGGAACTAAGTACTGGTTGGAAGGTTAGTGGTTTGATCATTCTGTCTGCATGCCAAGTATCCTTGGGCAAGATACCAACCTCAAGTTGCCCGTATGAATATTCGTTAGGAAGCACTAAACGCTTAGAAGAAAAGTGCTTGTGTGAATGTGACATGTTGCATAGAGCACTTTGAGTACTCCGGGAGAGTAGAGAAGCGCTGTATAAGAATCAGTCCATTTACCATTTTATTGAGGGTATCTAATTGACATACTGCTTTCCCTAGTTGCTTACCCTAACCATTAAAAATAAATTCCTAATCCTAACCCTTAGCCTAAACCTAACCATTACCTAATTGTAACCCTGATACTAAAACCTAAAAGAGCCTCAGAAATGTCTTTAAACTCGTGAGGACAGGCATTTTGTCCCCATAAGTAACCGTTGTTCCCCACAAGTATAAGGCATGACAATTTTCTGTTCTCACAAAGATATCTAAATATGGTACACACACGCACACACACATGCATCCCATAAAAACATTGTTGATTTACGTGCCTGTGCATTATTTAATTTTTGTGCTCCAGGTGTTTGTTGTAAGTTTGTTGCATGTTTGTTTTTTCTTACGGGTGCAGCAGTTGGTGATACATGCATGTTTCTGTGCATTTCTATTTGTGCTCTATCGTTTTTTTCTTCACCTGCCTGTCCTGCCCTAGACACTGTCATACTGTATACCACGTATAATGTAAGAACTGAAATAACACGAATAGAAATGCAACCCTGAACAAGAGGAGCCTATAGAGAATTTATAGAGCTGATCTTAGAAAAGCAAAATGTGTATGGCACAACAGTGTGTTCAGGTCATAATTCTGACTGCAAAAGCTGCCCGACAGAACAGGATAAAAAAAAGTAAAATTTTAAAAAAAAAAAGCTAATAAAGAGCTAATTCTTATTTATTACAAAAAGCCCAAAACCATTTGTCGTGTCATAATCGGTCACACTGATAAAAAAAAAAAAATAAAAATAAAAATCAGTCACAAGTGGCATCTTAGAGATTATGTGAATATAAATATATTTTGTGAATATGATTAATACTGAGGGGAAAAAAACTAAATGCAGTGTCTTAAAATTTTGTGTAATGTACTTGCATTTGTTCATTCATTCTTCATTCATGGCAATCAAGACTAAAAATCACATTTCAACTCTTCAGGTTCAGACTTTGTAAATCAGAACCTCTGTAATTTCCCCTGAAAATCAGCTATAAATGATTCTCGGTTATTCCATCCAAATAGCAAAATGACACTAAATCAGGTTTAGATTGGAGTCCACTTGCATGATGAGCTGGATCATCATAGATCACAAGGATCACAGACTTAAACCAGATCAGGCCTGGATCTGTTTTGTCCCAACATGACAATATGTTTGCTTTTACTGAAACAACTTTATATATTCTTTAAAGATTTAGAAGGCTGCTCTTTATTTTTTTAGTTAAATGTGAATCAGTCAACTCTAAACACAGTTTAAAACATTTCTGCTATAACTGATATAGGGGCCGATATATTAAATATAGGTATTTTTTTCTGTAAATCTTCACTAATAGCAGACAACATCAGACACTACAGTAACAGGTGTCTCTATCATTGAGACACCTTTAGTTGCTCTGCAACATTTGAAAAAGTATTTTGCTATTATTGGTATTTCCATAAGATAGCAACAACTTATATATATTTCAAGTGTGGAAATTATGAAAATGACTCAGTGATTGTGGAATTAATTATGGCCCTGTCTCTTTCCTTCTTTGTACCCATCTTGTTTTTGAGCATTACCAAGTTGGTGGATAAAACTGATTTGAATGATAACACGTGACAGCATATTATTTTGGTGATTAAGTTATGACACACTGCAACATTGTTTGGACAGCCACTTATTATGCAAACCTCACAAATATCATTTCAAAAATAATAAGAACTTCCATTTGAACCACTAACTTCCGTGTGATTTGGTTCCATCATCCCTCACAGGATTGTTTCACATTATTGTTCATTATTCAGTAATCTATGTGTGAATCACTGGACATGGACAGTTTTTTTTATTATCCAAAATTTACATGTTTTGAGAAACAATTTGTGAAACAAAGATTTTCTCTGGTGAGCCAATTCAACAGCTGCATATTATCAACAATATTATAATATTGACCCATATCACTGACCCATATTTTATAAGGTAAGCGTGACCTGTATTTATAAATGTTCATTTTAATGAGCACTCAAAGCTCTTTATACAACATGTGTCATTCAACCATTCGCACAAGCACTGTTTTCTATACTTTTTCTAAGGTGCTCTCAATCTAACATTCATACTTCAATTTGGCATGCAGGCTTGCCCCCCACCCGAGTCCTATTTTATTGTTATATAATGCTTGATGGGATGTTTTCTGTTTGTTTTTGGGGTTTTTTTGTTTGTTTTTTGACAATTAAACACAGTGAACAACAGTGAAATGACAAAGTATTCAGATCTTTGTCTTCAGTAGAATGCCACCATACATTTACCAGACAAAGACTTTCATTGCTATAGTTATAAACAATGTTATTGTTTTCAGCTGCTGTGCAGCTACGCTTTAAAAAGTCTTCATAAGACCACCAGCCTACAATTTTATAAGACAGTTAAGTCAAACATAGCTAATTGTGTTTTGACATTTTTATTCCTTACTCTACAGTTTTCACTCATTTACCAAACGTAAGTGTAAATATTATCCTACCTGTTCTTGTTTTCTTCTCAATCCAAATCCTGGAATGGTCTTTGTTTCTACTCCAGTGAGACTCTTGTGTTAGTACAGATGTTCAGTTAGTACGTGGTTAAATTGATCAAATACTTCCAAGGCTTCAGTCCTGAATTTATATCCAGGCACACTAAATGGCGTGCCTTGCTGTAAAGGCACAGAGCAACTATAGTCCATCCCATTTCAAAAGGCTGACAGGCACATGGTATGAGCCAGAGAACAGACAGTTGCTGTTTCAAAAACTGAGCTTTCTGTGGAAGTCTTCATTATTACACATCTTTATCAGTCAGTTAGAACAATGTGAAACTCTATCTATCTATCTATCTATCTATCTATCTATCTATCTATCTATCTATCTATCTATCTATCTATCTATCGTCTTTAAACCTAAAGTAATAGTAAAGATGTACAGCTAGCTGCAGTTTTACTGATTGCATTATATTATTTAAATGTGATAATTATTTACATGTATTGTTTTTTTGTTAATACAATTATGCTCTCTGTTTCCTACTGAAGACACTGAACACATGAGACAAAAGCGACTATAGTTTTCTGAACCTTTCTCTACATAACAATTAACATGCAATGAATATCTTAAATAATGGTATGTAATAAAAAAAATAATTCTAAAAAGAAGAATACAATATGCCAAAAAACAATAAAGTAAAAACCAATCTAAAAATTATAAATACAAAAAATTAAATAAGATTAAATTGAAATGACATAACCCCATAGGGAAATTCATATGGCTGACATAGCTCATCTATTAAAGCCTGATGGCTGTGGGTGCGAATGATTTTCTATATCTCTGAATTTATTCTGTGAATTTTATTTCATTTTTTCCAACAGAGAGAGAGGAGTCTTCCAGTACTGATGTTACTGTTGTTGTGGCTGAGCAAAGTTATTCAGGATGCCTTCTAACATCTTTAGTGTGCAATTTTCCACCATCTCCTAGCACTAGTAATAATGTGATATATAACAATGCAAACATTTTCTAAATCAGTACAGGAATAGGGACCCAATAAACAGAAGCCAGCAGCACAGAAATATGGTCTTTCTAGTCCATGTCACTACTTTCACTGCACCATTTTGGACTGAAGGCTTTCTTGGGAGATTTTTTTTCAATAACCTGTTAAATTTTCTACCTGGATCACTGAATCCATCAGATTTTTTAGGTGGAGTCCAATCGCCAGACAGAGGGTAGTTCAGGAGGTCAGCAGTGGGGCTAGCGGAGGTGACAAAGCAGTTCTGGAGACCAGCTGCAGAGCAGATCTGGAGGCCAAGCGATAGGCAAGCAACGGAGGAGGCGTGACCTGGGAGGTGGCCTGGCAGCAGGCCAACAGTGACTGTATAGCAGGTTAGTCAGAGGCCGGTGCCTCAAAATCCTACCGTTGTTGGTCACCTGCTGTTCAACTGGAATGTTATTATTATTATTATTAACAGACCATCCAAAACCATCATTGTGCTCGAATAATTTAGTGGGAGTGGCCATTCCATAAATTAATGTCTGACGTTAAAAACCCAACCGCTTCTGATGGCATTCCCCCTCCCTAGTTTATAAGTAGATTGGCAATGCTTTTGCAACAGTTAATCTCTTGTAAGTTTTCAAGTACTGATTGCTGTTGGTTTAGCCTGGCCTCAGTCAGTTCTAATTTTTTAGCTATTATGTCAAGGACTGTTGGGGCAGAACACAGTTCAGAAAGGGGTAGGCTTGTGGCATTCATACATGCATCATACGCTTCCCACAATTCAACATCTGTTTCACCTTAATTTGTTGTTTCACACATTATGGATATATATATATATAGGGAGAGGGAGAGAGAGAGAGATGTGTGTGTGTGTGTGTGTGTGTGTGTGTGTGTGTGTGTGTGTGCATGTGTCTCATCTTTTTCAGCTTTATTTCTGACCAACAGTTTGCCATACCAAAGATTTAATAAACTGTCCAGAAAGGTCAAACAGATGTCTCCGTTGTTAGTTAGTCTCTGATGTGGATTTTCATCTCTGGTATACAGCCCCGTCAGCCCCAACACCACGCTGTGTGTGAATACAAGGAAAAAACCTGTAGATGACAAAATATGTTAAAACACTGACCATTTGACACACTCACACCATATTTGTTCTCAGGGCAACCTATAAATTAGACTTATGTTGTTTTGTTTTTTCTTAAAAGTAAGGCATGTCGATTAAAACATGCAGCCATACATTTATATAGAGCCTAGTCATTGTGTTTCTTACCATTTGTGCCGTCTATATTAAAAAGAAATGTCTTGTGAGATATTGATGCTGTAGCTGCTCTGGGCCATTGGTGAAATGTGCTCAAGTCTCCACACACCAATTTATATACGGCTGTGACTTGTAGTTAACAGAAGGATGGCTTGCCATGACAGGTTGATTCACAGAATAAGGGGAAAAAAAAAAAACTCACATTCTTTGTCTCACTGCTGTAAAAAAACAATGGGTGTTAAGACCCCTGATGACCAGAGCTTTGAAACAGAAGTCCTTCACCACAGTCCATTACACACTCACCCCGGGGCACAGATACACAGATAATACAGAGAGAATATTTTAGCTTCCTGGGAGACTGGGGGTGATGGAGGTCTCGCACTAACAAATGCCCCATATCCTTTGGATTTTCAGCCCTAAAACAAAGACACAAACAGTTATAGGTATAATTGCTTTCAGTCCTTAGAACAAATAAAAATACACATGTGTTGGTGCATTGCTGTTTAGCAGTTAGAACAAAAGACACAAGGGAGAGAAAACGATGAAAACTTGCTTAATTAAATAGACTTGTAGTAGCCTTTGTGTGTATTTTATATTAACAGTCAAACACCTGCATTAAGAAGTGTATTTAAATGTCATGGTGCAGTCTTGATCAGCAGTTTATTCACTTTTTGTCGATATAGCTTAAAAAACTCCACAACTGTGACTTAAATTGGTGTAACTGTGTTTTAGGTTGAGGCGGCCTGTTTGTTAATTTGTTTAAACAAACTAGTTATTATATTCGCTTTATTGTCTTTCATTTGCAGAATTACTGTGGTTTAAGGACAAGTTCACCAAAACATAGATAATACAGCGTGATTTTTAAGGCTTCCTGGGAGACTGGGGGTTGAAGCAGTTCCTATGGCTTTTCAGTCCTAAAACAAAGACACAAACAGTTGCAGCAAAAATAGCTTTCAGCCCTTAGAACAAAGAACAAAGCCTGATGTTGGCAAAATGGTATCCCCCCTTACCGCCTGTTGTCAGTGAAACTTGTCTCTCATGAACTAGCAAAAGTGTCTGGAACAGAGGGTCATGCACGTGTACATGCACAAAACATGCATGAGCACAACAGGTGGGGTGTGGGGGTGATTTTGGAAATTTACTAGAACAAAAAATAAAATCAGATTAACATTTGATTTGTGTGGGGGTTTTTTTTAAAGCATTTTAAGGTTTTTTTTTTTTGGGAAACATAGCTGGCAACTAATCAAACAGATGAGGCAGGGGGAAAAGCAAAACAGTAACAGGAGACTATATAGTAAAATAGGAAGTGAACATGCCAACAGGCAACAGCGAGAGAAGGCAGGATGTTCTGTTAGCACAGAAGGCAGGATGTTAAGAACCTTTACCCTCTCAGATGTTATCGACAAAATATGTCTTCAATCATATGTTACTACTTACTTAGTCTCCAAAAAAACCCTTTTTTGTTACATGACAGTGGTCTCAAGATCAGACTAAGAATCATGCAGTCTACATCAAGACAATGGAAAAAATGTGAACAACTTCTATTGTATAATTTTAATACATATGTACATGTTTTTAAAGACAAACAACAGACAGAGGTGTAGACATATTAGCAAAGGACTTAATTTCTGGAATAGCTTCAAGAACTGGTATGAATAGCACATACCTTTTGAACATCAGTTACTCGACTATACTGGATGATGCTTTTACAGGCTTCTCACATCCTACAATCCCAAAAACCGCATCTAAGTTAAATTTGATAATGATGCCGGTAGTGGATTTACGTGCTGCTTATACAATCTCTGGAGCAATCATCCAGCTTTGAGGGGACAGAAGAAAAGAAGAATTTGGCTATTGATTTCACAGGTGAGTTCAATCCAGAAATGAAATCTACAGTATAGGCAAATTCCGTACATATTCTGTTGTTGCCAATATCATTGTGTTGTCAGTTTTGATAGCTGTTCAAGAGGACCTTCCTCGCAGGTCAAGTGAGGATCATCAGTGGGTTTTTAATCCACCAATCTGTTTGAATGTTTAACAAAGGGTACAAGTAATGCTTCACCAAAAACTGAAGATGTAATGAATATGGACATGTGCAGCCAAAGATCAAAATGATGAAATCCATGGGCATTTTTTAAGTCTAAATTAAAAAATGGAAAGTAACAATCACAATACAACAGCAGCCTTAGACTATCTAATATTTGATAAAGCATCAAATATAGTTGTTTTTTTCAGTACATTATATTACTTTAAATGATTCTCCTAATGTTATTGCTCACACCTAGGTTTCTGTGTTCGTTGTGTTTTTTGTGTGTGCTGTCCCCAAGTTGCATGCCTAGAATACTGGACCTAAAACATGTAATGTGTTTTTAAAAAGAGAATCTGTTGCACTGGATTTGGAATTTGAAACATTTCTTTTTCTTCAGATTGTTGATCCTCAGACCACTGAGGACTTCCAAAATCAGATACCTGAACTACAAGACTACCTGGCGATTGCAGGTTGCCTTAGTCCTGTTAGAAAGGTTGAAGACAAGCACATAATGGTTAGGAACATCTTTCAGGTCCCAGGTCACAGCAACCACTTGAAAGGTATGACCTGTTCCAATATCTGTTTTGGGTACACAAAGTGTCTTTCCATATTTATTCACTTGCTTTTCTGCTTTAAGGATGGATGGATGGATATTTTCCAACAAAAATCCAATATTATCCAGAGGTGTTCCACCCCCTGCTTTGTCACAGGCCTACAAAGGTGAAACCAGACATCTTCGACAAACAGTTCCTTTTAAAATTTTCCAGTACAGAGAACAACAGGTGAACAGCAGAAAACCAGGTGGTGGCATTTTTAAGAGATCACCTTCAGGATTCACCTTCAGTTTTTATCTGCTTGATTCAGTAGGAAATATTGTAGAGTGCATGTTTAGCAAAATTAATGTTTGCCTGTTATGATTTCTCTGGTCTTATTCTAGAGGGAGCAATCACATCCACAATTGAGAAGGTAATAGAATTTACAACAGGGTTCAGGGAGTTCCCTGCATTGCAGTTTGTCTAGAGCCATCCCTGGAATTTCTTCACAGTGATCCTCAACGTGAAGATGTTTAACCAGGACTGCCAACAGCAAACACCTGTGTGAACATCTCCAAAACATTCATGCAACATATGATTCTGATTATGGACTTTGTCCTGTGCAACACACATGTCTTTTGCCTCTACAATGGTTGAAATGGCAAGATTCTCATTTCAACCATTATCAAGGATTCAAGGATTCAAAGTGTTTATTTTCATGTGTACAGAAGAAATAGCATTTCTCTGTGCAATGAAATTCTTCCTTTGCTGTCCATACACAAATGCCAAGTTAGGTAAGGTTGAAGGAACAAGATAAATAAGGTAAAAATAAGGATAAAAAATAGTGAAAGATAAATAAATAAGTACAAAATAAGTAAATGAAGACAAGTGAGGTATGCAGTTGTCAATGTAAAAGGATGTACAAAGGAGCTTAATGTGCAAAATGAACTTAGTGTGCAAATTGTCCTGATGTGCAAATTGCAGTTGAGGTAGGTCAGCTGTTCAGGAGTCTGATAGCAGTGGGGAAGAAGGAGTTGTTGAGTCTAGATGTTCTGGATTTCACACCTAAACCTTCGTCTCGAGGGTAGAAGTGTGAACAGTCCGTGTTGGGGGTGTGTGGGGTCTCTAAGGATGGAAGCAGCTCTCCTCTGGACTCTGCGATGGTAGATGCTCTACAGAGAGGACAGGGGGGTCCTGGTGATCTTCTCCGCAGTTGTTATCACTCTCTGCACTCTCTTGCACAATGTACTTCTAAACATAAACATAATAAAATCTTTCAACATTCCCTCCTGTTGTTTGATCTTTTCTCCTATATATATATACATAGCAACTCACTAACACTGTATCAGTCTATGGCCACTTGTAAAACATTTTTAGCCAGGACATCATTAATTAGTGGGTTTTGTGAGTATGTTATATCCAAATGTCTATGTCATTATCATCTTCTTCATTCTGTGGTAGGGTGATGTAAGCATTAATTGAAGCAGTTACCATTTTTGACACCATGTTCTTCAAACAAGGTATGACGCATGAAGTGGAAAGACACAATAACAATAGTAGAACACCAACGAAAATAAGTCCTTTAATCAGCAGGGACTTCCAAGAGCCGCTTAACAACCACGTGAGCCAGTCTTCTGTGTTTGTAACATAGTCTTGTTGTTGTGCATCCCTGAGTTGTCTAAGTGTGTTCAGAGCATCGGTCATGTTGGACGAGTGTACATTATCTGGAATGTATGTGCAGCATGTGTTGTTAAAGAGGACACATAGTCCTCCTTTCTCAGCGAGAATCATGTCTAATGCTACCCTGTGTTGCATTACTGCAATGCGCAGAGCGTCAATTTCTTGATTCTGTTTGTCGTTGATTTTACATGAAGCATTCAGAAAAAGTCCAAAACGGTAGTCCAACGTCTCGATACGCAGGGCATATTTCCCAACTCCGACCCATGGGAACAGGGCATGTACCACTTTCTGTCCAGTGGTCCAGAGCTTGAAATCCTGGGGGACATCTGATCCCCAGATCGGGTCGTGTGGTTGGACTGCAGAGACGTCTCGTCGTTGTCGTCGAGGCATCGTAGTGTTTCCCACAGTTATTTTGAAGGTGTGATCTGATATGAAGATGGGAGCGCAAACTCCGGTCCAGCCTGGGGGTAGTATGAAATAAGCACGTTGTCCACATAGCCAGGCCATTCCTTGCACCCAGTAGGTGCCGTTAGAGCGGTTGGCTGTGTTCACAGGGGCACCTTCTCCATTTCCAGCGATCTGATTACAATTAGTGGTGCTTCCAAGCGGTCTGTTACCGTTGTCTTGCCGGTAGCACATGGAGTGGTTCTTCCCTGGGGTTTGGTCCAAGAACACTGGGAAGTGAATGGATGTGTTCCGGTTCGTCACGTTGAAGTTGATCCAGAAAAGTTGATCAACTTTTCTGGATAATCCAGCATTTTCAGTGGTGATCAACTCATATTGTGGTGGTCCCGTAAACATACTAAACAGGTTAGGCGAGTGGATGGTAGAGCTTGTCTCATTAATGATGATTTTCTTATGTTGATAGCCAATGCCCGTGAAACTGGCAGCGCACTTGGCTTGTGTTTTATTCATGTAGTCTCCATAAAAGGTGGGATGTGTCGAGGTGCTTGGCATGTGGGAGCAGACGTAACATGCAGTGTTGTTAGGCTCTCCCTTAGTTCTGTCATGTACGTAGCGATACCATGCGTTATTCATCCATGGGTGAATGTGGTCTTGTGTCATGTCACGGAGGTGTGAGTTGTCATGTGTCCATCTTGTCTGCAGGTGGTGTTGTTCATCTTCTTTCTTTCGGGTGAGTGTCAATAAACTCACCAGGAGTGCAACACTAGCCACTAGGAGGACGAGCGTCTTCATGATGACCAGACACACCTGTGACCTCTGATG
This sequence comes from Oreochromis niloticus, assembly GCF_001858045.2. Classification (NCBI taxonomy): domain Eukaryota; kingdom Metazoa; phylum Chordata; class Actinopteri; order Cichliformes; family Cichlidae; genus Oreochromis; species Oreochromis niloticus. Next base: position 28,638,275 of record NC_031980.2, on the reverse strand, counting down.
AGTAGACTACCGGCGAGAAGTAGAGGGCGGGGTGTACCCGATCAGCCCTCCCTTCACCAATAGCTCACCAGGAGTTAGGGGTGTCGGCGTCTAAACGTCTAGGTTGTCACTCACTTTTTTGCAGTGGCTTTGATGAATCCAGGACGGTCTTTCTGCTATTTTGCAGGCAGTTGGTGTGGTGAGTAGCACTTGATAAGGACCTTCCCACCTTGGTGAGCTCCAATTTTTCCTTTGGAGTACTTTGATCAGGATCCAATCACCTGGTTTCAACCTGCAAGACACTGAAGAGATATCACTCGGCAGTTGGTTGTTTAGTACAATCTCTTTATTTTCAAGCAATTTAGTCATCCATTCAGCTAGTGTAGTTTCTCTTATTGACTTATCTATGGGCTCACTTGTGATTGGTAGTGGAAATGGTCTACCGTGAATGATTTCAAAAGGTGTGAGTTTCTGAGAACTTTGTGTCAGTCTCATCCACATTTTTACCAGGCCTATACACTCAGGCCATGGTCTCCCTGTTTCTTCCATGCATTTTCTCAGTCTCTGTTTTATCGTGCCGTTAGTTCTTTCCACTAGTCCGGCACTTTGAGGGTGGTAAGCACAGTGGTGTTTGATGCTGAATCCTAGTGCTTCAGAGACCTTGCTGATTACTTCATTAACAAAATGTGTCCCATTGTCTGATCTTATCAGAGTGGGGATGCCATATGTTGGAATGAAATGGTTGCACAAACATTTTGCTACTGAGATGGCATCTGCTTTTTTTACTGGATAAATTTCTGGCCATTTTGAAAATACGTCTATAATCACTAGAGCATATTTTGAGCCTTGGCATTCATTTAGTTCAATAAAATCCATGTGGATTGTATGAAAAGGATAAGGTGGTGTGGGAAAGTTACCTCTTCTTGGTCTGAGGTTTCCCTGTGCATTATATTTTTGGCAAATCATGCATGTTCTGACAAATTCCTTTGCTGAATTTTTGAAATTTTGAGTAAAGAAATGTTTAGAAAGTATATCTACCATTCCTCCCGTTGACACATGAGTGAAACCGTGTGTCACTAATGCTGCTGTTTTGTGTAGGGATTTTGGTAGTATTGGTTTACCATTACAAGTCATCAAATCATTTTCTAGCTGTGCACCACATTTTAACCATTTCTTTTGTTCTGCAGTTGGTGCGGCTTTTTGTTCGTTTTTAAGCACATCAAGTGGTATTTGCATTGAGGATTCAGACATTAATGTGTCTATTGTTTGTTGTGCTGCTGCTTTTGCGGCTTGATCTGCGAAGTTATTGCCTTTAGTGACCTTTGAGTTGTCCTTCTGGTGTGCAGCACATTTACATAATGCTAACTGTTTTGGCAATGTTATCACTTCCAACAGTGCCTTTAAAAGATTTCCATGTTGCACTGGATTGCCAGTAGAAGTAATCATACCTCTATTCTGCCAAATTTTTGCAAAATGATGTACTGCTGCAAAAACATACTGGCTGTCAGTGTGTATGTTTATGTCTTGTCCTTCATGCAGTTGACACACACGTATAACAGCTGTAAGTTCTGCACTTTGAGCACAGTGTGAGGAAGTTAATGCTTTTGCTTCTAAAACTGTGTCTGCTGTGGTTACTGCATAACCTACACAGTTTCGCCCGAAGCTATTTTTAAACGCTGAACCGTCTACAAAGATGTTAACGAAACCAGCTTGTGGTGTGCTGTAAATGTCAGTGCGTGGTTTTGTTTCCTCATCTAGCTTCTTTATACAGCAGTGTGCATCACCATCTTGCAGAGTGGGGAGAAGTGTGCTGGGGTTTAACTGGCCACACTTCTCAATTCTGATGTGTGACTGTGAAAGCAAAATGCCTACATAGGAAAGTTGTCTTGCATGTGTGAGATAAGACAAATTTGCTTGCAATAAGATGGAGGTTACAGCATGTGGGACTTTGATAATCAATGTGTGTCCCAGAACGACATCAGCAGACTTTTTAACTGCCTCTGCTGCAGCTGCACAGGCCTGCACGCACGCAGGCAAACCTGATGCAACCGAGTCTAATTTGCACGAGTAAAACGCAAGTGGACGTTGCTTTTCCCCGAAGGCCTGCGTTAAAACAGCCTTCATGTAGCCTGCACCTCCGTCTACATGCAAGTAGAAAGGTTTGTCATAATCTGGCAATGCTAAAACTGTACGTGTTTGGAGTGCGAGTTTTAGATTGCTGAACGCTTTTTCTGCTTCTGGTGTCCATTCTAATTTATCTTTCAGTGCTAGATTTTTACCATAAATTAGATTCTGCAAAGGCTGAGCTAAGGAAGCATATTCAGGTATCCAACTTCTACAATAATTGCAAAGACCTAAAAAGCTCATCATTTGTTGCTTCGTGAGTGGTTTTGGAGCATTTTGTACTGCTAGTTTTCTGCTGTCTAACAGTGTTTTCCCTTCCCCTGTGAGTGTGTGTCCGAGGTATGTGACCTTTGGGCTCCACAGTTGTAGTTTGTGCTGTGAGACTTTATGACCCTGCTCAGCTAAATGGTGTAACACTGTCATTGTGTTCGCTTTGCAGTCTGCTTGTGTGTACCCTGTGATGAGTATATCATCTACATACAAGAGAAACTGCCCCGGCGCGGGGAGTGTGCACAGTGACATGGACTTTTTTAGAGCCTCTGCGTACAGAGTGGGGCTGTTCTGAAACCCCTGAGGTAGCCTTGTGTATGTGTACTTTTGACCCTCAAAGGTGAACCCGAACAGATGCTGCGAGTCAGGGTGCAGTGGTACAGAAAAGAATGCATTTGACAGATCTATAACTGAAAACCACTGTTCCTTGGGGGTCCCTTGATTCAGGAGTGTGTGTGGATTTGCTACCACAGGCGGGATTTGTTCTGTTACTTCATTTATTGCTCTGAGGTCATGTACTAGACGGTACTTTCCCGTATTTGCTTTTTCACTGGGAAAATAGGTGTGTTACAGGTTACTTTAGTTGTTTTTATTAAAATGCCTGCCTTTTCCATGTCTGCAATTACTGGTTTTATTCCTGCTTTGGCTTCTGTTGTGAGGGGATACTGTGGTTTTACTGGCCTGTAAGTTGTGGTGGTTTTTACTACAACAGGATCTGCTCCTTTAATTAGTCCTACGTCTGTTGGTCCTATAGACCATAGCTTTGCAGGTAGTTCCTCTAGTTCTGGATGTTGCTCTAAAGAGAGTGTGTATCAATCCTCACTAACTTCATGCATGTGTGCATGTGCGCAGTCAGTCATGTGGGTTGCTGGCTGTGTTGTGAGTACCCACCCTAATGTGTACCTCATACATCCTGTTCTACGGCCCTGAAACCACCCTTCATGTGTTTCTTCAGTTTTCTCATATCTGTCCCTTTCAACCTGAGTGAGGATGCGGCCTAAGTCTTTCCAGTCTGTATTGTTATTGCGTGCTACTGACACATGTGGTTTTGGCATCCTGTTTAGCTCTTGTACCTTTTCTGGCTGTATTACAGAACACACTGCGTTGCCGCTTTGGGTAACATAAAGGTGTTGCAGTGTGAGTTTCTGCGGTCCTAGTCTGTGCACTTGTTGGTCATATATGGAGTCATGACCTGGGCTTTGTTTGAACCTTAAGGTGTTGTGGTAATCAGTAAAGTCTAGCTTTCTTGAATGGGTTGGCAAATAGCGGTTTGCTATATGCTGCAAGGGTTCTAATGGAGGCAGGTCTAGTGTCCAATAATAGTGGGGTTCACCCTGTCCTTCACACACAGTAAGCTGACGGGCCTCAGGACTTTGCTCTTCATGCAACATTAGTTTAGCATACATGCCCTCTGGCCCTGGCACTACACCGATCTTTAGTTTTTCTAAGGCATCTCTCCCTAAAAGGTTGACTGGGCAGGATGGGTCTTATATACATTGGTTCTTACAACTTCTGCTGCTTTCTTTGTGTACTAGCAACAATCCTTCTGTTAATGATTTAAATCTGGTGTGGCCTGACGCAGATTTAACTATCAGGGTGTCACTTGAGTATTTTAAATTTTTGGGCTTTTGATTTAACACGGTTTTACATGCTCCAGTGTCACATAACATGGTTATAGGTTGGCCACTGACATGGATTGTTACTGTGGGTTTGTGTTCAGAACCTAGGAGCAACTGTTCTATGTTGAAAATTTCTGTTTCCTCTTCTGTTTCCTGTTCTAGTCACTTACTCTGATCCTCACTTCTATTCCTACAGTCTCTTGCAAAGTGTCCTTCCTTTCCGCAGTTATAACAGCGATGGTCTCTATCATTTTTGTCCCTTCTATCTCCTCTGAAACCTGCTCTTCTCCTTCCTTTGTTCCTCTGCTGTCCCTGTCTCTGTCCTCTGTATCCACCAGCAAATGCCACGAATCCTGTTTCAGGATCCACAGTGAAAACACCTCCTTTCTCTTTCTTTTTTAGCACTCAGGTTGCATGTTCTGCATACTGCAGAGCATCTGTTAGGTTACCGGTGTTCATTGTCACCCAGTGTTTTTCAACATGGGCTCTAACTGGGGGAAGGAGACCATTTAAGAATGCATTCTTTAATTGCTGTTGGTATGGTCTCTCTGGGCCTTCTTCATAATCTAGGCCTGAATGCTGTCTAAAAACCGGGTGTAGCCGGTCGAGGAAGTCTGATGCTGTCTCGGCTTCCTTTTGTTTTACTTCTCCTATTTTTGCATAATCTGCTCTGGGGGCCAGGCGGACTCTAATCCGCTCATACAAGTGTGTTATGGCAGTTTGTAAGTCATCAGATACAGGAGCTAGGACCTTACCATGTTCATCTGATCCTGTAAAATCTTCCCTCACTGTTCCCATTTTTAATCCTAACAAGTCTTGTATCACTTGGAGCACTTCATGGCCATTTAAATACCACTGTCTTCTAATTAACTCGACAGCTTCTCTCCACTGTATGAAGCCTTCATTTAAAGATGGGACATCTTTGAGTACATTCTGTCTATCTTTTTGTGACCATGGTCTAAAAACAAATATGTTTGGGTTCTCATCTCGCTCATTATTTGCACCACCGGTCAGCTGTCCAAATCTAGGATTAGGTGTGGCTATCATTGGGAATAATTCAGAGGGTCCTGGGGGGTCAACACTTCCTCCCATGTCCCTGCCTGACGGATCTTTCCCTATGTCTTCCTGTGGATTTTTATTTACAGTCATACAGTTTAATGCGTTTCGGGCTTGAGCATAGGGGTTAGGTTGGTTGATAAACGGATTTTTTGATTGCGGTTCTGGTGCTGACGGCATTGATACATAAGGGGGTGGCTGTGGGCTTTGTAACGCTGTTTCTTTTTTCTTTTGCTTTTTTTGTCTATTTTCACTGCGTCTTTCTTCCTCCTCTTTCCATGCTTTAAAATATTGCAACTCTTGAATACGTTTTGTTTTCTTTTTTGGATTCTTTTCAGTATTTATTTCTACTTGGAGGGTTTCTTTTAATTTAGTCAATGCGGAGGGGCTACATTTTCCCTCCCATGTGGGACATTTAGTTTTTTTTGGATTTCTCCATCTACATGCACTAACTTGTCCGGCGCCTGGACATTTTTTCTCTAACCACTGCTCGTCAGCAGTGAGTTTTGAAGCTTCGTTACCCATTTTAATCCTTTACAACTACACAACTGCGGCACCTTCTCTGGCACGAGAATCGAGAGAGGTAGTTGACACGGCCTTCTACTTTCAAGCTATTCTTGAAAGCGGTGTCAGCTTTACGTGATGAAACACGACCTTTTTCTCTCTTCACCAGTACTTGGGTGGCCAACAGTAAACAAATTAGTGGAATAGTTCAGCCTCCTTATTGTGCTGTAAAATCAACTTATTCCATCAACACAAAAATAAAACAATAAATACCTTTATGCGTGCGCTAACTTTACCCACTACAGGGGAGCTACCAGTCCCAGACGAGCTCTATTTTATTTTAAAATGCTACCAGCCTTCTTCAGGCGAGCTTTTACATGCTACCAGCCCCTCTGGGCGAGCTTACACGGTTTTACGCAACGTGTCTCAGAGTGTCAATATTCACCTGCTTGTTGAGTTATTGCCGGGTTGTCAGGTCCTCCTCATCGACCCCCACCGTCGTGGACCACTTCTAAAAACGCTGGCCAGAACCCGAATTCACGTCTCTGGTCTTTATCCTGTACCTAGACAGGAGCTGTCGACAGACTTCAGTGCGGGCTTCTCACGACGTCAGGACTCGATGAGGTTTTCCCGTAGGATCACACAAAAGTGTTATGTTAATCCGGCTCGAAGGACCAAGAAATGTGAGGAGTTTCCCTGTAATGCAACTCAGGTTGGAATAAATGACACTCAGACAGGTTTTACAAATTAACGTGCACACGGGTGAGAGCTTGAAGGAGACTCACACACCCTGGAGCAGTGGTCAGCCTTTATTTATACTCAAGCATGTTTGCGTCTCAGAAACATGCAGGAAGAGATAACATACAACTGTGCAGGCTTCCTGCAGAGCTTGCACAGCGTGCAGGCTTCCTGCTGAGCTTGCACAACGTAACTTCCTGTTGAGCTTGCACAACGTAACTTCTCTAGTAAAAAAGAGCAAACACATCTAGAAAACCTTAAATGAAATGTACTTCTAAACATAAACATAATAAAATCTTTCAACAGCCGGGTACATGAACAGAGAGATGTGGTCAGACTGTCCAAAGTGGGGGCGTGGTGCAGCCCTATATGAACCGTTTATGTTGCTGTAAACATGATCCAGGGTGTTCTTGTCATGGGTAGTAATGGCCACATGTTGGTGATATTTGGGTAGTACAGTCCGTAAGTTGTACTTATTGAAGTCACCAGCGACAATAAAAGCAGCATCTAAATGAGTTGTCTCTAATGCACTGATGACTTCATGGAGTTTGCCGAGCACTGCTGTGGAGTCAGCTCACGGTGGGATGTAAACAATGGCCAAAAACACAGCTGAGAACTCCCGCGGCAGATAGTAAGGGCAGCATTTCAGCATTAGAAACTCCACGTCTGGCGAACAGTACTTGTGGACAGTCTGCACGTCTCCACACCACGAGTTGTTAATAAAAGCACATACACCTCCCCCAAAAGCCTTACCGGAGGCTGCGGTCCAGTCTCCTCGGTGTACGGAGTAAGTCTGCAGATGGACGGCGCCTTCCGGGACTTTATCTGAAACCCAGGTCTCAGTGAAAATAAGAGCGCTGAATTCTTTTATCTCCCGCTGTGTTGTGATCCTGGCTCATATTTCATTGAGTTTGTTTTCCAGGGACCGCACGTTGGCCAGTAAGAGGCTTGGTAGCAGTGGTTGGCTAGCCCGAGCTTTTAGCCTAGCACGGAGCCCTCCCCTCTTGCCTCATTTGCGTTGCCATCTCCGAAGTGCTCTCCTGGGGTCGGCTAGCTCACTTGGGCTCGGTGCTTCGTGGCCTTCCTGGGAGTGGTGGCGGTGACGGTGGCTGCTGGGGCGAAAAATGGCTGAAAGTTCCAGTAGTAGAGCTGAAAGCTCCGGGGATAAGAAAAGAGTAGAGTCCAGATGATTGTGTGAGTTGCCGATGTCTAGTAGTGCCTGTCTCGTGTACATTAACAGTGCACAACACTTGTCCAGTGCAAAAAGAACAGTGAACACACAAAAAACAAACGAAAATCAGCATTTGTGAGTGGAGCGATCAAACATGTCTGCCTCGAGGGGCGCCATGATTTTCTTACTATTATAGAAATGTGACTACGGTTTTGATTTTTAAGATTATTTTTTGAGCATTTTAGCCTTTAATTAATAATAGAGCAGTGAAGACAAGAAACTGGGGAGTGAGAGAATGGCAAGACACAGGGTGCATCTTTTCCTTTAAATGGTTCACTTTGTCCAAACTGTTACAGATTTTGAAAAGTAATTTTTCAATACAATTCAATTTTATTTATATAGCGCCAAGTCACAACAACCGTCGCTTCAAGGTGCTTTATATTGTAAGGTAGACCCTACAATAGTACATACAGAGAAAAGACCCAACAATCATATGACCCCCTATGAGCAAGCACTTTGGCGACAGTGGAAAGGGAAAAACTCCCTTTTAATAGGAAGAAACCTCCAGCAGAACCAGGCTCAGGGAGGGGCGGCCATCTGCTGTGACCGGTTGGGGTGAGAGAAGGATGACAGGATTAAAGACATGCTGTGGAAGAGAGCCAGAGATTAATAACAAGTGTGATTCAATGCAGAGGTCTGTTAACACATAGTGAGTGAAGAAGAAATACTCAGTGCATCATGGGAATCCCCCAGCAGTCTACACCTATTGCAGCATAACTAAGGGAGGATTCAGGGTCACCTGATCCAGCCCTGACTATATTCTTTAACAAAAAGGAAAGTTTGAAGCCTTATATTAAAAGTAGAGATAGTGTCTGTCTCCCGAATCCAAACTGGAAGCTGGTTCCACAGAAGAGGGGCCTGAAAACTGAAGGCTCTCCCTCCCATTCTACTTTTAAATACTCTAGGAACAACAAGTAAGCCTGCAGTGTGAGAGCGAAGTGCTCTAATGGGGTGATATGGTACTACAAGGTCATTAAGATAAGATGGGGCCTGATTATTTAAGACCTTGTATGTGAGGAGCAGGATTTTGAATTCAATTCTGGATTTAACAGGGAGCCAGTGAAGGGAAGAAAATAGAAGGAGAAATATGCTCTCTCTTTCTAGTCCCTGTCAGTACTCTTGCTGCAGCATTTTGGTTAAACTGAAGGCTTTTCAGAGAGTTTTTAGGACATCCTCATAATAATGAATTACAGTATTCCAGCCTAGAAGTAATAAATGCATGAACTAGCTTTTCAGCATCACCCTGAGACAGGATATTTCTAATTTTACAATTTTGCACAAATGGAAGCAAGCAGTTCTACATATTTGTTTAATGTGTGCATTGAAGGACAAATCCTGGTCAAAAATGACTCCTTCCTCCAGTAACACTGTGAGGTTCCACACAGTGTTACTGGAGGCCAAGGTAATGCCATCTAGAGGAAGAATCTGGTTAGATACCATATTTCTAAGATTTTCAGGGCCAAATACAATAACTTCAGTTTTATCTGCATTTAGAAACAGAAAATTAGAGGCCATCCAGGTCTTTATGTCTTTAAGACATTCATGCAGTTTAACTAATTGGTGTGTGTTACCTGGTTTCATGGATAGATAAAGTTGGGTGTCATCTGCATAGCAGTGAAAATGTATACTATATATTCTGATGATACTGCCCAAGGGAAGCATATAATATAAACAGAACTAGTCATGGCACTGAACCCTGTGGAACTCCATAATTAACCTCAGCGTGTGAAGAAGACTCTGCATTTACATGAACAAATTGGAGTCTATTAGATAGAAATGATACAAACCACTGCAGTGCTCTAATAGAATATTATGGTCAAGAAGAGTATCGAACGCTGTACTGAGGATAACCACAGAGATGAGTCCACTGTCAGAGGCCATAAGAAGATCATTTGTAACCTTCACTAAAGCTGTTTCTGTGATGAGCTCTTAAACCTGACTGAAACTCTTCAAATAAGCCATTCCTCTGCAGATGATCAGTTAGCTTCTCCAGTCTGAATGAGATTCCGATTTCATTGCTGTATATCCTGGTTGTGTGGATCAGTGAATCAATGTCCCATTCACTCTTGGCGTACAGCTTGATGTCATCCATGTAGAGGAGGTGGCTGGCAATTGCTCCAGTCGGGATCCGTAGCCGTACTCATCAATGATCTCAGTAATGCTATGTAGAACAGCAGTGAGGACAGAGTATCTCCTTGGTCGATCCTGCATTTGATGGTGACTTGTGCTATTTTCTTGAAGTTGGACTCTAGTGTTGTTCACCACATCCCCATTGAGTTCCCGATGAAGGATTCAATTCAATTCAATTCAATTCAATTCAATTTTATTTATATAGCGCCAAATCACAACAAAAGTCGCCTCAAGGCGCTTTATATTGTACAGTAGATAGCACAATAATAAATACAGAGAAAAACCCAACAATCATATGACCCCCTATGAGCAAGCACTTTGGCGACAGTGGGAAGGAAAAACTCCCTTTTAACAGGAAGAAACCTCCGGCAGAACCAGGCTCAGGGAGGGGCGGCCATCTGCTGCGACCGGTTGGGGTGAAAGAAGGAAAACAGGATGAAAGACATGCTGTGGAAGAGAGACAGAGATTAATAACAGATATGATTCGATGCAGAGAGGTCTATTAGCACATAGTGAGTGAGAAAGGTGACTGGAAGGGAAAAACTCAATGCATCATGGGAATCCCCGGCAGCCTACGTCTATTGCAGCATAACTAAGGGAGGATTCAGGGTCACCTGGTCCAGCCCTAACTATATGCTTTAGCAAAAAGGAAAGTTTTAAGCCTAATCTTGAAAGTAGAGATAGTGTCTGTCTCCCGAATCCAAACTGGAAGTTGGTTCCACAGAAGAGGGGCCTGAAAACTGAAGGCTCTGCCTCCCATTCTACTTTTAAATACTCTAGGAACAACAAGTAGGCCTGCAGTGCAAGAGCGAAGTGCTCTAATAGGGTGATATGGTACTACAAGGTCATTAAGATAAGATGGGGCCTGATTATTTAAGACCTTGTATGTGAGGAGCAGGATTTTGAATTCAATTCTGGATTTAACAGGAAGCCAATGAAGGGAAGCCAAAACAGGAGAAATATGCTCTCTCTTTCTAGTCCCTGTCAGTACTCTTGCTGCAGCATTTTGGATTAGCTGAAGGCTTTTCAGCGAGTTTTTAGGACATCCTGATAATAGTGAATTACAGTAGTCCAGCCTGGAAGTAATAAATGCATGAACTAGTTTTTCAGCATCACTCTGAGACAGGATATTTCTAATTTTAGAGATGTTGCGCAAATGGAAGAAAGCAGTCTTACATATTTGTTTAATATGTGCGTTGAAGGACATGTCCTGGTCAAAAATGACTCCAAGGTTTCTCACAGTGTTACTGGAGGCCAAGGTAATGCCATCCAGAGTAAGAATCTGCTTAGATACCATATTTCTAAGATTTTCAGGGCCGAGTACAATAACCTCAGTTTTATCTGAATTAAGAAGCAGAAAGTTAGCGGCCATCCAGGTCTTTATGTCTTTAAGACATTCCTGCAGTTTAACTAATTGGTGTGTGTTACCTGGCTTCATGGATAGATAGAGCTGCGTGTCATCTGCATAGCAGTGAAAATTTATGCTATGTCTTCTAATGATGTTGCCTAGGGGAAGCATGTATAATGTAAATAGAATTGGTCCTAGCACTGAACCCTGTGGAACACCATAATTGACCTTAGTGTCTGAAGAGGACTCTCCATTTACATGTACAAATTGGAGTCTATTAGATAGATATGATACAAACCACTGCAGTGCAGTACCTGTAATACCTACAGCATGTTCTAATCGCTCTAATAGGATATTATGGTCAACAGTATCGAATGCAGCACTGAGGTCTAGCAGGACAAGCACAGAGATGAGTCCACTGTCAGAGGCCATAAGAAGATCATTTGTAACCTTCACTAAAGCTGTTTCTGTGCTGTGCTGAGCTCTGAAACCTGACTGAAACGCTTCAAATAAGCCATTCCTCTGCAGATGATCAGTTAGCTGTTTGACAACTACTCTTTCAAGGATTTTTGATATGAAAGGAAGGTTGGAGATTGGCCTATAATTAGCTAAGACAGCTGGGTCTAGAGATGGCTTTTTGAGTAAAGGTTTAACTACAGCCACCTTGAAGGCCTGTGGTACATAGCCGATTATTAGAGATAGGTTGATCATATTTAAGATTGAAGCATTAATTAATGGCAGGACTTCTTTGAGCAGTTTTGTAGGAATGGGGTCTAAAAGACACGTTGATGGTTTGGAGGAATTAATTATTGAAGTTAACTCAGAAAGATCAATTGGAGAAAAAGAATCTAACTTAACATTGATGGTACTAAGAGTAGCTGTAGATGATATTACATCTGTGGGATGATTATTGGTAATTTTTTCTCTAATGATAAAAATTTTATTTGTGAAGAAGTTCATGAAGTCATTACTAGTTAACGTTAAAGGGATGGTTGGCTCAGTAGAGCTCTGACTTTTTGTCAGCCTGGCTACAGTGCTGAAGAGAAACCTGGGGTTGTTCTTATTTTCTTCAATCAGTGACGAATAGTAAGATGTTCTGGCTTTGCGGAGGGCTTTCTTATAAAGCAGCAAACTATTTCTCCAGGCTAAATGATGATCCTCTAAATTTGTGACACGCCATTTCCTCTCCAGCTTACGAGTTATCTGCTTTAGGCTACGTGTTTGAGAATTATACCACGGAGTCAGGGACTTTGGATTTGAGGCCTTAGTTTTCACAGGAGCTACAGTATCCAGAGTCGTACGTAGTGAGGAGGTAAAATTATTAACAAGATAATCGACCTCTGTTGGAGTAGCGTTCAGATAGCTGCTCTGCTCTATGTTGGTACAGGGCATTGAAGATGATAACAGTGGGTGGATTATATTCTTAAACTTAGTTACAGCACTTTCAGAAAGACATCTACTTTGATAAACTCTACTCTCCACTGCTGTGTAATCAATTATTGTAAATGTAAATGTTATCAGGAAATGATCAGACAGCAGAGGGTTTTCAGGAAACACTGTTAAATGTTCAGTTTCTATGCCATATGTTAAAACAAGATCTAGAGTGTGATTAAAGTGGTGGGTGGGTTCTTTTACATTTTGAGAGAAGCCAATTGAGTCTAATAACAGATTAAATGCCATGTTGAGGCTGTCATTTTTAGCATCTACATGGATGTTAAAATCACCCACAATAATTATTTTATCTGAGCTGAGCACTAAATCAGATAAAAAGTCTGAGAAATCAGAGAGAAACTCTGTGTAAGGCCCAGGTGGACGATAGATGATAACAAGTAAGACTGGTTTCTGAGTTTTACAGCTGGGGTGGACAAGGTTAAGCATCAGGCTTTCAAATGAATTAAAAGTCTGTCTTGGTCTTTCGTTAATTAATAGGCTGGTGTGAAAAATTGCTGCCACACCGCCCCCTCGGCCTGTGCTTCGAGATTTCTGGTAGTTAGAATGACTCGGGGGTGTTGATTCATTTAAACTAACATACTCATCCGGCTGCAACCAGGTTTCTGTAAGGCAGAGTAAATCGATTTGTTGATCAATTATTAAGTCATGTACTAACAGAGACTTGGAGGAGAGAGACCTAATATTTAATAATCCACATTTCACTGTTTTACTCTTTGGTTCAGATGTGGATACTGTATTGTTCTTTCTTTGTGATTTTTTATGTTTAAGTTGTTTATTGCTGGTTTTTGGTTTGTTTTTTGTCTTTTTGGGAGCTGACACAGTCTCAATGGAGATGGGTTTTTGGGGGGGTAGCAGGAGGAGAGAAGCTGCAGAGAGGCGTGTAAGACTGCAACTCTGCTTCCTGGTCCCAACTCTGGATAGTCATATTTTGGGGGGTTTAATAAATTTGTCCATATTTCTAGAAATGAGAGCTGCTCCGTCCAAAGTGGGATGGATGCCGTCTCTCCTAACAAGACCAGGTTTCCTCCAGAAGGTTTGCCAATTATCTATGAAGCCCACATCGTTTCTGGGACACCACTCAGACAGCCAGCAATTTAAGGAGAACATGCGGCTAAACATGTCACTCCTGGTCTGATTGGGGAGGGGACCAGAGAAAACTACAGAGTCCGACATTGTTTTGGCAAAGTTACACACCGATTCAATATTGATTTTAGTGACCTCCGATTGGCGTAACCGGGTGTCATTACTGCCGACGTGAATTATGATCTTACTGTATTTACGTTTACCCTTAGCCAGCAGTTTTAAATTTCCTTCAATGTCGCCTGCTCTGGCCCCTGGAAGACAATTGACTATGGTTGCCGGTGTCTCTAGCTTCACATGTCTGAGAACAGAATCACCAATTACCAGAGTTTGACCCCCGGCGGGTGTGTCGCCGAGTGGGGAAAAACGGTTAGACACATGAACAGGTTGGTGGTGTACCTGGGGCTTCAGTTTAAGACTATGCTTCCTCCTCACCGTCACCCAGCCGCCCTCTTTCCCCAGCTGCTTGGGGTCTGCCGGGGAACAGCTAGCGGGGCCTACGCTATCTTCGGCTGCACCAGCTACAGGGGCCTGGCTAGCTACGGGTGAATGAAGGGTGCGAAGCCGAGTCTCCAATTCAGTAATCCTGGCCTCCAGAGCTGCAAATATGCTACATTTATTACAGGTATCATTACTGCTAAAGGAGGCCGAGGAGTAACTAAACATCTGACACAATGAGCAGGAAAGTGCAGGAGGGACAGGTGAAGTAGCCATGGTGCTAACGAGTCGGCTACGAGCTAAGCTAAGCTAGCGAAACAGTAAAGAGACAGTGAGTGAATACTTTGGCTATAAATTAGGTAGTGAGTACACAGAAAGGGTGATTCAGATGAAGCACGTTAAGATTATACTATGAAAAAGGGATGTATCAAAAGATTTAAATTAAATTGCTAAGCAGAAAAGCTACTCAGAAACACCACTGTGTTTGAGCAGGAACAGGAAGTGATACTCTACCACAAAGCGAGCGAACACCAAGTGACAGCGCCACCAAGAGTCAGATCCCAAACAGACAGCAATGTTGACCTAAAGGCCCTACTGATCTTGTATAGTTTGAGGCATTCCAGGATCTACGTGTGGGGCATTGAGTCATTGAGTCATAGGCCTTGCTGTAGTCAACCCAGATAGTGCACACTACTACCTGGGTTGACTACCTGGGTTTCGCTCCTCTAGTATTGCTCTAGTATTCCTACCAATTCCTTTCTGTGTCCTGCTCATGTTTTTAGCCATGTGCCTGTTCATCTTTGCCGCTATATGTGTAAAACATTTTGTATATGGTGAGCGAGACATATTGTGTTGGACATATAACATAGATTAGTAATAACTAAAGTTATTTTTGTTGTTGTTGTTTCTGTCCAAAGAAAATGGTTTGAACAGGGTTAAACATTTCAAGCAGATTAATATAATTTTTATTTAAAAATTCTCCCTTATCATTTATTACACCCATAATAGTATGTGATAAATCAGAAGTGTGTTCTGCATATGCAAATTAAATCTTTCACAATGTAAAATGAAGACCAGAGAAAGAAGTGTATGTTCCTGGTCTTTTAATCATAAAATGGAAAAAAAACATGAATCGATTAAGAGCCACATCAATCATGAAGGAACTGTACAATGTAGGCAGAAGTGGGTAGCTAGACAGAAACATGGTGTTAGCTAGACTTCTCATTTCATCAGCTGCAAAGTAATATTTGACATAACTACATTTATTAAAAAAAAAAAAAAGACTGAAAAAGATGTCACTGTACAAAATGTAAACAGTATGGTTGATGGGTCCAAAAGACATATTCTGTTTCTGAATGTGATATGGTAACCTTTTAATTCTCAATATTGTTAGAGTTTTCATTTTGCTTCCAGGGTAATGCAGAAAAGGAGAAAGGCCTCCAGTCACATTCCAACGCAAAACATACCCGCAGCAGAGGGGACCACCATCAGCAGCATCAGTGATTCTTAAGGGGCAGTCTGCCACCCAGTTCTGTTAATAATGCAGTCTAATGATTCTATGATTTAAAGTCATACAGTATGTATCATCATGCATCATTCATGAAAACCTTCTTCCATTTACCATGTATCCTTGCTATGCTACCTTTTACAGCAATGCAGAGTATTTGGCCACCCCACATCATCAAGACATTTAGGGCCTTTTCCTAACAATTTTTAGAAAACATAATATTTCATGTCCAACATATTTGATATTAGGTCTGATTTTATTCAATATTAAGCTGATGATGAAAACATCTCTATATTTTTACAAACATTTAAAATAATAGTACATTTGAATCCAAGGGTACTTTTTGTATGTTTTGACCCTTTTTAAAAAAAAAAAAAAAATCCACAAAACAGAATAGAGGTTTGGGGGATTATTATGACTACTCAAAAAAACTGACAAGCTGACTGGACTTTTTAAGGTACAAGTTAAAAATGCAAAAACAAACAAACAACAACCTGTTCTCAAATTCAGAACTGTTCTACACACAGAAAGGATTTCATTAATATTTATCCTTACTGTGCAGAACTTAGACCTGTCTTGGTTGAAACTGTTTTTTTGTTGTTGTTAGCTGTCTCCTAATATAGGTAGGCCCCCAAATTCTCTACATCGATGCATATATAGGACATCACATATATTAGGTTTTAACTAAAAAAAAAAAGGTGCAAACACATATTACAAGGGATCAGTGAAAAAAAGTTTAAAACATTTAACTGGCAGGTTAAACTTTTCTCTGAATTCTAATTTACGCATAGTACATTAGCAAATTTAGTGTCAGGTGTTAGTGTCAGCTTCTCTGCATGCTTGTGTCTTTACAGTTCAGCTAATGTACATGGCACATCTCCATTGCATGCTTTGAGTTAGGTAAAGTGGCCTTTAAGAAAATTGTTTAAAATTGAATTGGTGCACAAAGCTATTCTCTGGGTAACACAGAATTCACAGATTCACACTAGGCATTGTTGTAATTCACTGTTATATTTTGCCTTTTTGCCTCTGTTCTGATAGAAGGGTCATTTATGTATATTATAATTTCATTTTTATTTTATAAATATATATTTTTTTCATATTTTTATTTATTATATTTTATGTAATAGTACTGATTACAGTGAGGATTCAAGTTGTATCACCTCCAAGGCAACTCACAAATATTTTGCAGAGAGTTACGCCATTAGTGACACAATCAGTATTCAATTTCAACATGATAATAAAACACCCAGGCTGCCATAACATTAAGTGACTTTTTTTTCTTAAATAATAAAGGACAAACTTTTGTGGCTGCAGTTATTTCTCCTGCCCATATTGACCATGAAGTCCTTTTAATTGTGTCCCCCTTTACAGTAGCAATTCTGCCATGGTTAATCTGAACTTGACGCATCAAATGATGGTGATGTAGAAAAGAACAAAAACATGGGCATCTCACAATTTTCCACATAAGACAACAGAACAAACCTTTCTAGGCTTGTGACAGCTGCATGTGCAGCAACACAACTGAAGTTGGGGGAAAAAAAATGCATTCTGGGATGCTTATATACAGGAAGTGCTGATTGGGCCACACCAAGTGCACCTCTTACATGGTGGAGAATATATAATTAATTTTAAGTTATATATATTATATTTGACTTATGAGTTGTCTATTTACTTTGTCTTCTGTTGAATATTATTGATTTGAAGAGGTTATTAAACTAACAGTTATTTTGTTTTGTTTGGTGTTACATAATTTGTTAGTATTTGTTATTACCTTATGTGTCATCCTGGACTGATCAGCCAGTAGTTATGTCCCCTGTGTTTGTTGTGTGTTAGGGCAGTTTTAATGCGGTAAATCAAACCTATAGATGGGCAAAGTGAGACTTTGTGAAACACTGAAACACTCAAAGCATTTGTGCCGGAGTTGTATTGAGGCTTTGAAACAAATGAAACCCGTCTCCATGATGACATCTGCTGGCCAACTTTCACTACACCAGTACACTACAGTGGCACAGACAAGCTCTGCACAATTCCAAACAAAGCTACTTATTATACCAGACTGTTAATAATTATTTTGAAGGCCAGAAAAATATTGGCACAGTTAAAGATGGCAGCCTGTGACTATAGTGATCAGCAAAATTCTTCCTCTGTCAAGAGTCCTGTTGTTTTCAGCAACTTAATTTACAAAGTAAATCATTCTGAGAAAAGACTGCTGTGTTTACTGGAATAACCACAGAGGTTTCCAGCTGTCTGGAGCTCAGTCTGTCTCGTTTTTTCCTCAAAGCCTTCAAACTTTGGATGTCTTTGGTTGATTTTGAAGCTTTCCAGGTGTTAGTGTCAGCTTCGTGCTAGAAGCCACCAGTCTCTGTCTTGATGCTAGTAATCATTCACAAGAGGTCTTTACATATTATGCATATACCAATATAATATTGGATTGATTACACTATAGATTCCAGTGTTTAAGTGCTTGGATAATCCATATTGGGCTTCACAATTCACAGCAAAAATAATAATAGAAGAGAGGATATTGTTTTCTTTTACACATGCGTGTGTCATAAATTGAAGTAATAGTATCATAAACATTAATTCAGTAATTACAAATGACTCTGATTCTTGAAACATTGGAATCCTGGTGCCTTGTAATGCCTAGGAGCAGGTTTGGCACCGGTTGAAACTGGGGTGAAGTGCACCAAAACCTTGTTTAGTCGTGGTAATGTGACCCGGGTGTTTTGAACCATGGTTCGGAGCAGTGTTTCAAAACATCTGCACTTCACAAGCTTGACACAGTATCGAAACACCATTTCCTCTCTGGCTTACGGGATATCTGCTTTAAGGCACACATTTGTAAAACTACCTTCTCCCACACCAACTACAGGGCCTGGCTAGGTACATGATTTTCAAGGGTGCAGTGCTGGGTCTCCAAAACTACAAACAGGCTACATTTAGTATCGCTATTACTAAAGGAGGAGGAACCATTAAAGAAGCCATGCTACACATATATTCGTTGCAAAGGAGATGGAACTATACAGCAGTGATCCAACAACAAGCCGCCATCAGAGGGTTAGTGGTTAGGGGTTAGAGTGACTTAATTTTAATTTATATAGTACCAAATTACAACAGCAGTCTCCTCAAGGATTTATGAGATTGGTGATCTTTAGGCCCCCAAACATAATTCTGTCATGGAAATCCCTGCATGGTTCAGGAACACTTCCAGAAATCACTGTCTGAACACAGTTTGTTGTGCCATCTACATATGCAGATTAAAGCTCTATTATGCAAAAAAGAAGCCATATATGAACTGGGTCAAAGCTCAGAGAAGACAGTCTCACTCCATTCTTTGTCTCAGAATAGACAAAGTAGAAAAACGTTCTGTGAACAGACAACAGAAATTTGAAATTGTTTTTGGAAAACATGAATACCATATCCTCAGGACTAATGATAAGAGGCGTCACCCAACTTGTTATCAGCACCCAGTTAAAAGCCTGCATTTCTGATGGTACAGGGGTTCATTTGTGCCTATGTAATTGGCAACCTGTGTAACTGGGAAGGCACCATCAATGCTGAAATGTATATAGAGGTTTTAGAGCAACACAACATAGATCTATCAGACAAGAATGAGGCAGCATTCCTCTCGCAGAAGTCCAGCTACTACAGACCTTTGCAGAAAAGGTAGCGCACAGTGGTAAACACGAAACTGTGCAAACTTTTTTGAGACTTGGTTACAATAAAATTAAAAAGGCCTTGGTTTTTTTATGGTAAATTTTCTCCGTTTTAACATCTGATATGTTTTCTTTGTTGCATTGTGAATAAAACGGGATTTGAAATTTGAAAATTCTGTTTTCATTTACATTTTATACAGCATCCCAACATTTTTGAAATTGAATTTGGATTTCAAATGTTGGAAAAAGAAAGAAAATTGACTCAGGTGTACAGGTCCCACTCTCACTTTGCACTTATGTGGTGTCTGAGTTGTCTTCAGCAGGTTCAGGAAGCTCATGTTGTCTGTACATAAAGGTGAGGAGAAACAGAGCCACATCATAAGAGCACCAATAGGCTGTATGTGAAGTCACAGCTGACCAATAGCGGCTTTCTACTAAGCCCTCCCGCAGCTCGAAGTCGATGCGTCTCTCCAATTCCACTGCAACAGAAGAAATGCCATATTAGGATCTAGGATCATGTGAGCCAGGCTGGTGCTGAAGACTCATACTGAACAAGTTCACTTGACTTTTTTTCACTATGCAACATGTGGTTTCCATTTCAGTTTATGGGAGCAATAAAATTTCTACTATTGGCCTAAACTCTTACTATTAACCAGACAGTGAATATTTTGTAGGTATGCATTAGTAAACTACAGTAGATCATAAAACATATTTATAAATATTGAATGTACGCATACATTTGTAGCCACCAACCTTTCTTTCTCATCAAAGAATAGAATAGAATAGCCCTTTATTGTCATTGTACATGTACAAGAAAATTGTGAATAAATAAAAAAGAGGAGAAATATATACATGTCATGGTCCTGGGTCAGTGACCCAGTGTTTTTGGTTGTTGTACTTTTACTTTTGATAGTTTTATGTATTATGACTGTTGTGTTTTGGTTTCCCAGGGTTTAGTTGTGTTCCCTCTGTTTGGTGTCATCCCTGCCTGTGTATCCCCTTTTGTGTAGTGAGGTCTCTGTGTTTAGTTCGCGTTTCTGAGTCTGTGTCTTTGCGTGTGTGTGTTTCCTGTTTTACTTTGAAGGTCCATGTCTGATCTCAGTGTGTTCAGTTTTCGTTTCCCCGCCTCGTCAGTTGTGATTTCTCCCAGGTGTGTTTCCCTCCTGTCTCCCATCCCCTGATTACTGCTGTGTGTATTTAAGCCCTATGTGTTCTCCTGCTTGTTGCTGGTTCGTCTGCGTTATTTGGTATGTTATGGTCTGTGTCTCTCCATCCGTCATTCTGTGTATTTCCCCGTGCCTCCCTGCATCTCCGTTTCTGGTTAGTTTCTGTTAGTTTTTCCCAGTTTAGGTTTTCTTAGTTTCATGTTCACCCTCATCATCTCTGTTGTATCCACTTTTGGTTAATAAACTCACTTGCACCAGAGCTGCCGCATCTTGGGTCCTAAATAATTCACACACGGCTTGCCCCGGCAACCCGTGACAATACAATCAAGAGGAATATATAAAAAGCAAGAGAGTGCTTGGAAGTACTGCAAAGAAAAAAGACTTCTGAAGAGAGTTCGTGTATGTGTGGCCTGACTGATGGGGGTTACTCAGACCATGGCTCAGATTAGTGAGGTGGGTGGGCAGGGGTGGGGTGTGGGGGAGCCAAGGAGAAGGAGCTGTTTGTGAGTCTTGAAGTGTGGGACCTGACTGATTTCAGGCGTCAACCAGAGGGCGGCGGGTCAAACAGGTAGTGGGCAGGGTGCAAGGGGTCCTGTGATGGCCCTAGTTTTCTTGAGACAGGAGGAGCTGGCCATGGCCTCCAGCGGTGGCAGAGGGCAGCCAATGATTTTTTGGGCAGTGTTAATTACCCTCTGTTCAGCCTTTTTTTTTTTCTCAGTTGTGGCCCCTGCATACCAGACACCCATGCCAGGGCGATGGTGTTGTGGGTCCAGGGGAGAACGGAGAAGACGTGAGTGCCCAGAAACCTGAAGGTGGAGACAGATCACAATTATATTCCATTTATGATGCAAGGGAATTGGACCTCCCCTCTGCGAATCGCTACCTTATAGTAGTGGAGGGGTTTGTGTGTCCCAGGGATCCCAGGGGCTATGTTGTCTGGGGGCTTTGTGCCCCCTGGTATGGTCTCCCATGGCAAATTGTCTGGTCCCTTCCCCAGGACCAAAGGGCAATTCAGAAGACCCCTATAAGAAGACCATCAAGGGAACAGTTTACCCTTCCTGGGATAGGGTTACCGGGGCCCCGCCCTGGAGCCAGGACCAGGGAGGGTGCCCGAGAGTGAGCTTCTGGTGGCTGGGCCTTAGTCCATGGGGCCTGGCTGGGCACAGCCAGAAAAAGGGACATGGACCCATCTTCCTGCAGGCCCATGAGGCACTGTAGGGGTCGGGTGCATTGTGAGCCGGGCAGTGGCGAGGAGCGGAGGGCCTGGTGGATCGATCCCCGGCTACGAAGACTGGCAATTGGGACATGGAATGTCACCTCTCTGGTGGGGAAGGAGCCTGAGTTAGTGCGTGAGGTTGAGAGGTACTGGCTAGATATAGTCGGGCTCACCTCAATGCACGGCCTGGGCTCTGGAACCAGTCTCCTGGAGAGGGGCTGGACTCTATCTCAGTCTGGAGTTGCCCCTGGTGAGAAGCGGCGGGGTGAGTATCCTGGTATCCCCTTGGCTTGCTGCCTGTATGTTGGGGTTTCTCCCAGTGGACGAGAGGGTTTGTTCTTGCGATTCCGGGTCGGGGAACGGGTCCTGACTGTTGTCTGCGCTTATGCGCCGAGTGGCGGTTCAGAGTACCCGGCCTTCTTGGAGTCCCTGGATGGGGTACTGGAGGGTGCACCGCCCGGGGACTCCTGCTCTTGTTGTCCTACTGGGAGACTTCAATGTGGACAATGACAGCGAGACCTGGAAGGTCGTGATTGGGAGGAACGGCCTTCCGAATCTGAACCCGACTGGTGTTTTGTTATTGGACTTCTGTGCAAACAACAGTTTGGCCATAACGAACACCATGTTCCAACATAACCGTGTCCATAAGTTCACATGGCACCAGGACCCTCTAGGCCACAGGGTGATGATTGATTTTGTAATCATATCACCAGACCTAAGGCCATATGTTCTGGACACTCAGGTAAAGAGAGGGGCTGAGCTGTCAACTGATCACCACCTGGTGGTGAGTTGGATCAGGCGGCGGGGGAGGATGCTGGACAGACCTGGCGCCCATCAACATATAGTGAGGGTGTGCTGGGAACGCCTAGCAGAGGCCCCGGTCCGCGAGATCTTTAACTCACACCTACGGCAGAGCTTCAACAGCATTCTGAGGGAGACTGGGGACATTGAGTCCGAATGGACCATGTTCAACATCTCCATTGCCGAAGCCGCTGCACTGAGCTGCGGCCACAAGGTGTTTGGTGCCTGTCGTGGTGGTAACCCCCAAACCAAATGGTGGACACCAGAAGTGAGGGGTGCCGCCAAGCTGAAGAAGGTGTCTTATCGGGCTTAGTTAGCCTGTGGGACTTGAGATGCAGCTGATAGATAAGGCAAAGCGGAACGTGGCGTGGGCAGTGGCTGAAGCAAAAAGTCGGGTGTGGGAGGAGTTCGGAGAGGCCATGGAAAAAGACTTTAGAACTGCCTCGAAGAGATTCTGGCAAACCGGCGACTCAGGAGGGGAAAGCGGTGTTCTACCTGCACTGTGTATAGTGCGGGTGGAGCACTGTTGACTTCGACTGAGAAAATTGTCGGGCGGTGAAATGAATACTTTGAGGACCTCCTTAATCCCACTGGCATGTCTTCTGTGGAGGAAGCAGAGTCTGGGGACGAAGGGGATGACCCACCAATCTCCGGGGGCGAGGTTACTGAGGCAGTTAAACAACTCTTTGGTGGCAGGGCCCCTGGGGTGGATGAGGTCCGCCCCGAGTTCCTGAAGGCTCTGGATGTTGTAGGGCTGTCTTTGTTGACACGCCTCTACAATGTTGCATGAAGATCAGGGGCAGTACCCATGGACTGGCAAACGGGACCGGAGGGTGTGTTACAGCAATGGGGGAATCACACTCCTCAGCCTCCCTGGGAAGGCCTATGGCAGGGCGCTGGAAAGGAGAGTCTGTCCGTTAGTCGAACCTTGGATACAGGAGGAACAATGCGGTTTTCGTCTTGGTCAGGGAACACTGGATCAACTCTTTATCCTCTCAAGGATACTTGAGGGTGCATGGGAATTTGCCCAACCAGTCTACATGTGTTTTGTGTAATTAGAGAAGGCACACAACCGTGTCCCTCGGGGTGTCTGCTTTTCGCAGATGATGTGGTTATGTTGGGTTCCTCGGGTGATGGCCTCCAGCTCGCTGTGAAGCGGTGGGAATGAGAATCAGCACCTCCAAATCTGAGGCCACGGTCCTCAGCCGGAAAAGGGTGGAGTGCCCACTCAGGGATGAGTTCTTGGCCCAAGTGGAAGAGTTTAAGTATCTCGGGGTGTTGTTCACGAGTGACGGCAGAAGGGAGCAGGAGATTGACAGGCTGATTTGTGCTGCGGCTGCAGTGATGCGGACGCTGTACCTGTCTGTTGTGGTGAAGAGGGAGCTGAGTATAAAAGGAAGCTCTCAATTTACTGGTCAATCCCTACCCTCGCCTATGGTCACGAGCTGTGGGTAGTGACCAAAAGATACAGGCGGCAGAAATGGGCTTCCTCCGAAGGGTGACTGGCCTCTCCCTTAGAGATTAGGGTGAGAAGTTCGGCCAACCTGAGAGGAGCTCAGAGTAGAGCCGCTACTCCTTCACATCGAAAGGAGCTAGTTGAGGTGGTTCGGGCATCTGACAAGGATAGGAGCCTCCTGGGCGCCTCCTGGGTGAGGTATTCTGGGCATGTCCCAGCGGCCTGGGAACACCTTGGTGTCTGGGAGGTCTGGGCTTCTCTGCTTGGGCTGCTGCCCCTGCGACTTGACCCCGGATAAGCAGAAGAAGATGGATGGATGGATGGATGGATGGATGGATGGATGGATGGATGGCTGGATGGATGGATGGATGGATGGAATTGGAACTGTCTGTGCCTCCTGCAGTCCATGATGAGTTCTTTTAAGCTTCAGGTTATTTTCTAAGCACCAGTAGGACAAACTCTTTACCTTCACCCTGCATGCTGTCTCATGCCCATCAAAGATGAGCTCAACCACAGTGCTATTGGCATACTTGACGATGACATTGGTTGTGTGGGTTGGTGTACAGGACATACAGTAGGGGGCTGAGAATGCAACCCTCTGGGGATCCGATGCTGAGTGACAGTAGAGTGGAGAGGTAGGGGTCAAGTCGGACTGATTGAGGCCGGTTGGTTAGGAAATCTTTGATCCAGGAGCAGGTGGCAGGGGGGATGTGGAGGTGGTCCAGTTTGGTGGGAAGGATGTCTGGGATTATGGTGTTGAATGCTGAGTCCACAAAGAGCTTCCTCTCGCAGCTCTTCCTGGTGATGGTAATGGAATACTCTGTAGACCGATTTGCTCTGTAAGCAAACTGGTGGAGGTCAAGAGAGGGAGGTAGGCAGTCTTTGAGGTGCTTAGACACTATCTGCTCAAAACACTTCATTGCAGTGCAGTAGCAGACCCTGTATTTATTTAAGAGGACCCAAACGCAGACGCTCGAGGCAGGAGTCAGGTTTAACAAAAAACAAGCCACTTATTGAAGGCCGAAACACATGCGAAACAAAGGCAAAAGAACACAGAGATAAACTAAACTAAAAATCTAAACTGGAAAAAAATAACCAAGATCTAGTCTAAGGAGCTTGGAAAAGCGTCTGGATTTCTTTAAGTTTTCTTGAAGACGTTTTACCTCTCATCCGAGAAGCTTCTTCAGTTCTAAGAGCAATTGGTGGAGAGTCCCAGATTTAAGCCCTATGGGAGTGTCCACAAGAGGGTCATGGACCCCCTATTGTTCCTCTACCTAATCACATGAGCCAAGGTGTGAAAACGGGTGTGGGTGAACCCATTGTAAGACCTTGCCCCACCCTATCATGTGATTTACTGAGGTCAAAACCGGATTATAGATGGCAGACAGTTGGTGTTGTAAGCCCCACCCTCTGACATTGGTTCTGTTCAATAAAATCACCTGTCTTCTCTGTCCCAAATGTGAACACTGGCATCCTCGAAAGAGTGACCTTTGCCCTTTAGATGCAGATGGACAGCCGAGTCTTTTACCCTGGAGGGGGCTCTTCTATGTGCCATGTGTTTATGAAGTGGCTGTTTGGTCTCTCCAATGTAGAGATCTGAGCATTCCTCGCCTCACTGTACAGCATATACCACGTTGTTAAGTTTATATTAGGAGTTTTGTCTTTGGAATAAGCCAGTTTCTGTCTGAGTGTGTGGCTAGGTCTGAAGTACAC